>NC_055979.1:3214848-3217348 GCF_018492685.1 Alosa sapidissima | reverse complement strand
TCCTCAACACAGATGTACATACAAATGTCCTCTCCTCTCCTCTCTTCACCTCTCCTCACCTCTCTTTATATTCTCTCTCTCTCTCTCTGTCTCTCTCTCTCACACACAAACACACACACACATATGCACACACAAACACACACACACATATGCACACACAAACACACACACACACACACACACACACACACACACACACACACACACACACACATACACACACACACAAACAAACACTCACACACGTGGCTCTGAATTGAACATGAACATGGAACCATGTGCCGTTAAGGTGACACCTCTGAGTGTGATTGTGTTGTCGCTGTATTTTGTTCGATGGTTTTGTCAGGGGCTGTGTGTGTCAAGTAGAGAGTTTTCCTGCAAAGTCCAGTATCACAGCAGCTGTGGCTTGAGCTAGGCTAAGTCCCTTGCTGTGTGTGTATGTGTGCGAATGTGTAAGTGTGATAGAGATGGTGTGTGTGTGTGGGGGAGGGATGCTATGGCAGTACAAATGGTGTCATGCCAGTTAAGAGAGAGAGAGCATTTTACATGTGTGTGTGTGTGTGTGTGTGTGTGTGTGTGTGTGTGTGTGTGTGTGTGTGAGAGAGAGAGAGAGAGAGAGAGAGAGAGAGAGAGAGCTTTACAGATACAGCATGTGTACTCCTGAGTGTGACACCAAAAGAGTGTGTTGGGGGATGTATCTTGATTTACCTCACTATCCTTGTCGGTGACCCCAGTCAGCATTTCCTGTCAGCTTGTACAGCACCTTTTTCTCTCTTCCATCCCTCCATCCATCCCTCTCTTCTCTCCTCCTCTGCCTGTTCTCTCAGAAACAAAAACCCCTACAACTTACAACTGTGCGGTGATGTAGCAGGCAGATTTGGTTGCTCATGGTACAAGTGAGCAGAACTGCTCCTCTGAATGTTGCTTCCATCATTTCTGGAGGTTCCCCTATGCATCAAACACACATGGCACCTGCTTTTAGCCGCAGACCAGATGTTCCCCACAAAAATACATATAAAATCCACATAAACGTAATCTTTCCTAGCAGACCTCCACATAAGTTCACCCAAAAAACACTTTTCCCACGCCCCTCCGATGAATACATATCGCAAATCAGATTAAATCAACTTGTCAATCCACACTCCTATGGCAGGATGAATACGGTTTTAGACATGTGCCTATTCATACATGTATGTTAGACATGTGCCTATATTGATACATGTATGTTAGCCATGTGCCTATATTGATACATGCAGGGCCTGAAGTTAACTTTTTTGGCCACCAGCCACTTTGGCAGGTGGATTTTGAATTCCACCTGCCACAGAGGTTTTTTACCAGCCAACATTTTTTCCTGCCTAAAATAAAGGTGAACGACTCAGAAAATGCATAAGAATGGTTCTTGAACTTGTACAGAATACAAATTAAACTCCTGTCGAGTTATTAACCAACTTAATCTCATTTATGACTAGACCTACATAATGACTTACAACTGTATCTGACCTGGTGTGACAGGCATTTACTTGTAGAACAGAAAATAACAGAAATACAAACAGCCAATCATCTCACTGATGGTCTTATTTATTTAGTTAACACTAATAAAAGTTAGTTAACTAAAATAAAAGTGAGTGTTTGTAAGTGGCTTTTGGAGGACCTGTGGTCCTTAATAGTCTCCAATTTTAAATTTTTCGTTCCAATTACAAACGGATTTGTTCTCGCTTTTTCTGACCCATATCTCCGGCAATCACTACAGTGCATCTCTTCGGTTTTATCGTCATACACCAGCCAGTCCCTCTCCAGTTTCCATTTCGAATTAAAACGTCGTTTTTTATCTTTTTTTGAATCGTCCTCATCTTTTTCTTAGTCTGTAACAGTCAACGGCCTCTTCACCCCGGCTATATGCCGCCACATTTTCTTTCTAATAATGATGTTTTATAAACAAAGTTCGGGTGGAGCCTTCGGGATGATTGACAGCAATTAACTCACCCACTGCCGCCGCAGGGTAGGCCTATTTAAGCCGACCTCCTTTTCCATACGTCACACGCTCCGACGTTCGCGAAATCATCCCCCCTCCTCCCCCTACTCCTCCATTTCACCAATTGCCCTGTTACTCATCCTCCTTACACAGGGGGGTGCAAGCGGTCATCGCTCTATCGCGATATCCGCTCCAGGCACTCCAGGACCACGGACAGCTACCTTGCCAAACACGCACTTCTCCCATACATTCTAGTCTAGCTGAAGCAATCATATAGAAGGGCGAACTAGTGAATCCAAGAAAATGGCGGCTTGGCGGGCTTGCTTAACAAAAACACTGATTGGTCAACAACACAACACTTGCTCAGTCTTATTGGCTACCCGCCTACGTGGCAGGTAGATTGACAGTTTCACCTGCCAATCACAAAAGTTACCCGCATTTGGCGTGTGGGTGGGTGCCAATTTCATGCCCTGGATACAGTATGTTAGCCATGTGCCTATATTGATACATGTATGTTAGACATGTGCC
>NC_055979.1:3137348-3209848 GCF_018492685.1 Alosa sapidissima | reverse complement strand
AAAAACGGCAATGCTGCTTTGCGATTGTTGGACTTTTATTTTGACAACTTGTTATCGTTCTGTCTTCCACATTCATAAAAGGTTTGGTATGAATGTTGAGTCATGTCTCATGAAACAGTCATGAATGCTTCATGTGCAGTTTATGACAGCTGCTATGAATGTGCTATAAACTCACCCATCAAGTAAAGTGTTACCAGATTACTATATGGATATTCAATAAATATAAGGTGGGTTTAAAAAAGACTTAATTTTAGGACATCCATAAGGTGAAATCTCAAAACACAACATAACACAATTGGTTAATTAGTCTCTGCATGTGGTCATTTCCTGTGCTGTGGTTGATCAGGTCACTTAGCGCTGCATTAGTGATGCTAATTCACCGCAGGGATCACCTTCATGGTTTTATGAGACACAACTGAGCCATCTCTTTCTCTCTCTCTGTCTCTCTCTCTCTCTCTCTTTCTCCTACCTACCGCCCTACATATCTGCCTACGTATCAGTTTCTCTCCCTCTCTTCAAAGCGGTCTTCAAAGGAGCTGGGCCCCCTCCTGGGAGACAGTAGGCAGATCTAGTCAGTGGTGCCATTTTATGCTTTCATCTTCACCCCAGCAGGCCAGAGATCTGTTCAAGTTGACTCTGGAGGATTCTGCTCGGGGTGGTGGTGGTGGCGGTGGATGCCATCAGGAGTAATATGGAGGAGTCAGACCCCCACCCAACACCCCCACCCCCGTCTGCACATGTGTCCAACACCTGAGATCTCTCACACACACACACACACACACACACACACACACACACACACACACACCACCTGAAAGATTGGTAATGCAAACGCCATGAAGGTGGGCCAAGGGTTAATCAACAGCGGAGGAGGCATGCAGAGAAATTAGAAATGATGGAGAAAAAAGAGCATGATTGCATTTGCTCAGAGGACATTTGGACACCCCCCTAACCCCTCTACCCCCCTCCTCAACGAACACACACAGAGAGACACACACACACAAACACACACACACACACACACACACACACACACACACACACACACAACAGATGATGGAGGGGTGAGAGGGAAGAAGGGTTTTTTTTACCTGCAGGTGCTCTTCCTGCATCTGTGGGGCTGTGTTTGAGTCGATAATGCATACTCTAATGGGGCCGTGACTGGCTCAGCATGAGCAATAGGCTCATCAGTTAGGGTAATGGTGTCCCCTGATTCCTCCTCTATAGGGGGTGATGATGTGTGTGTGTGGGGGGGGGGGGGGGGGGGGGGTTTACACAGCCATCTGATTGTGGGAAGGGATCGCTGGCTGAGGTTGCATGACACAGGGACAAACCTGCGGTAAGCTGA
Organism: Alosa sapidissima; assembly: GCF_018492685.1. Taxonomy (NCBI): domain Eukaryota; kingdom Metazoa; phylum Chordata; class Actinopteri; order Clupeiformes; family Clupeidae; genus Alosa; species Alosa sapidissima. Next base: position 3,208,500 of record NC_055979.1, on the reverse strand, counting down.
TCAATTTATGTGACAATGTCAGAGGTAATGTATGCCTTGTGGATTTGTCTCATTATTACTGTAGTAATACATACCATTCCTTCAGATATTATGAACATATCATTAATGTTCATCATATTTCATTTTGATTTATGGTGTTACCAGGGGTTGCTTTATTCATCATTTCTCTTTGACCACTGAACTCATTGCAGGCTAAATTCATGCAGGCTAACATTGCCTTGACCCGATTCTCTATAAATTAAAGGTGTAGCTCATAAAAAGCAGTGCCCCACGTTGACAGGCAGACCAGTGTTGCCTCTGCTGTAGCGGTCCCTGCTGTCTCCTGAGTGATCGTTTCATTCGCACAAGTGCCTTGTAAGGGTCATCTCCGACATTAACGTGTCATGTGGTTAAAACCTGCTCAAAAATACCATCCCTGTCAGGCGCTGGCTGGCCTAAGCCCCCAACACACACACACACACACACACACACACACACACACACACACACCACCTGAAGGGCCCTGTGAGCTAATCTAACAAGCAGCCATATGACGTGTGCCTTCTGGATGTGTGATTTATGCCCCCTTCTTATTACATCCACTTCCTGTTTCCTGTCTCTACCCTCTGCGTGGCTGTTGTCATGCTGGCAGGGGTACATTGCACGCACTCACACACTCACACACATGCACACACACACACACACACCACCACCACCTCCCCCAGCACCAGCATCCGCCTGCTGGATAGCCACAGTTCATGACTGATTTGTGGTCATAAATCTGCATTCACGTCACAGGCGACACCTCCCGCCTCTACCTGAGTCTCCAAGGTGCGAATTGATGTCTCCTAGAAAGGGAAATACATCTCTCACTCTGTCTCTCTTTTTTCCCCTCTCTCTGGATGTCCATCGCTGCAGGTTGTAAAGACGTCATGTTATCTATTTAGCGTCATATTTATTTATTTATTTGTGTTATTATTCCCACCGGATGCTTGCCGCACGGGAGCTCTCCTGATGGCCGTGCTGACCGCGTGGCGGTGTCGTGTGCCAGAGCACTGCGATGACTTTGAGTGTGCTCCAGGGCCACATCAGCACTGCGGCCAAAGCGGCATCTATTTCGGGTAAGGGAGACAGATGCCCTGTTTACGTAGATCAATAGAGCAGCGTGAGCTCACCAGGTTGGAGGGCTGTCCAAGGATCGGGGTGCGTGGGTGTGGTTGAGTCTGGACGTTCCTGCGACTCGCCCGTGGTACTATATTTAACATGCCCGCATGGGGGGCATGGCCATACCGGGCACATGCACACACACGCACACACACACACACACACACACGCACACGCGCGCAAACATGAGCACCTGCACACGGTCGGTGGCGAAAAGCACTGAGTCGGATAATTAAATGAGTCAGACATGAGGCAGAGAGAGAGAGAGAGAGAGAGAGAGTCACTGGAGAAAAAAAGATAGGGCAGGATTTAGAAGGGGAGAGATAGAGAGCACAAGTGAGTGGATAAGAGAAAGATAGATGGAGATAGAGAGAGGCAATGATACAGAAAGAGAACATTAGCGACATGTGAAATGTGAGACAGACAGCTCTAGTGAGAGAAAGCCTGTGTATGTGTGTGTGTGTATGTGTGTGCATGTGCCTGTATGAGTGTGTGAGTGTGTGTGCGTGTGTGTGTGCGTGTGCCCCTCCAGCCTGACTTACCACGCCTCTCCATCACCTACTTGGTGGACACGCCACACGGTGCCATCGCCACAGCCAGTTTGTAGATGGCCGTCCATGTGACTGCTCCCGAAGCGCAGCTCATCTAAAACCCTCTTCATGTGCTCTCGATGGCTGTCGGCAAAGTGCACCGCGTATGCAGGAAGAGCAACCCCTGTGCTGTTTGTGTGCTTAACCATATGAGAGGCCAGAGATTGTTATTCAGCCACTAACAGAGCATTTGAGGATCACGATTGTTTGCCCGGTGTGTGTGTGTGTGTCTGTGTTTGTGTGTGTGTTTCTGTTTGTGAATGTGCGTGTCTGTTCTTGTCTGTGCCCTCACTTGAACCTGTGTGTCTGAGGGTACTTAAACGATTTTGAAGGTTATGTCCTGTATGTGTGTGTGTGTGTGTGTGTGTGTCCTGTATGTGTATGGGTAAGACGTCACTTGTCAGGACCAATGAGGGAACTGGGAGTGGTCGAAGGAATTGATTATAAACCCCTGTTAAACCTAATAAATCTGACTCCGCTCAGTATTAGAAAAGTTTTGGTTCATTGTAACATTGTTATCCTTAGTGGGTTGATACGCCCACAATACATATGTCAGTACTTAGTACTGAGGGACTCTGGCCGCCCTGCTGGACTGGTTGTGTATTGTCGGACAATCTTATGTTTTGATGCCATGTGCCTTTGTTGTGGCCTGAATCCCACCTCCAACTTGCCACTCCCTGTTTTTTCCCGCCACTTTCTGCCCACACCTGTGCTGTTCATCAGTCTGCTTATTATCTGTATTGATTTCTCCTGTCCCTTGTTTGTCTTCAACCAATGATCTGTCTCCTTTGTTTAGACCGCCTAGTATTTAAAGTTCAGTTTATTTTCTGTTCTTTGTCTGGTTGTAACTGATTTTGGTGAGGATAACGCTGTGTCTGCCAGAGCTGTATTTCTGCCTGCGTTTTGGATACTCAGCCTGGATCTTGTGCTTTGCCCTTTTTGGAACTTTTCGTGTTTGGACTGTATCTCTTGTGCTTTGCTCTGTTGCTGTCTGGCTGCAACAATAAAACTGAACTTCGTAAGTTTCTGGTCTGCATTTGGGTCCTTGCCTGCAAGTCCTAACATATTGTTAATGACAATGCCTAACTCCATATTGTTAATGACAATGCCTAACTCGTTTTCTTATGACACGCGATCAAGCTTAGGAATATATACTATAGGTCTCCTCCATCTGCCGATTAATTCGGGCGGTTCCTAAACATAACACGTATTGGTCTGGAAGTGGTCAGAGGTTACATGCTGATCTGGACTGCGATACTCACCAGTGTGTTCGACAGTCAAGCAAATTCCTATGCTACAGGGGGTCAGGCTGTGCTAGGTTTTCGCGACCAATCTAGGACCATCGCTGACTGCCCACCGCTGTGTAATCCTTGGTCATTTCATAATAACATGCCAGCTCCCAGGTGATTTAGTTTCTACGGCGGCGATAACTAATCTCAATCGTTCATTATGCTAGTAACGTTACCTAAACTGCTACTCTGGACTATAAGTACAATAGAAAGGCTATGCGGGTCAGAACATAACAATTTATTTGTCAGATACAAGCTATTCATCCAATACATTATAGAAGGTACATCTAAATAAATAATGTGAAAGCTAGAAAACAGGTTAAAGGAACATTTAGGAAACCATATGAAGCAATCAGAGAATGAACATACCAGCTCAGAGGATGATGACTACACACCTTAGTGGTGCGGGAGATTCTGACTACAGAATGGCTCCCAGAATGCTTTGTGAACCTCACTTAAATAGTTTACCTAGTTTGTGGTTGGTTACATTGAAATGGATCACATGATTGGAGGTCAGCTGATTTGGGTCACATGAGAAGTACTTTGATGAGACTTGAGACCATTGTTGTAGTGAGAGTGAATTAATCAAGACATGACAATGTACACATTAATTACATTTCCTGCTTCCTAGTTAGTTTCTCCTGTGAAAAAGGCAAAGGTTAGCGATATAATCAAAAGTTGTTGTAGCAGCAATATGTAATATACCATCATGTGGTAGGGTAATTAATCAACAGTTCACATGATCAGGAGTTTGATCAGTATAGAAACATTAGGACTCCTTACGTGTGTGTGTGTGTGTGTGTGCACTTGTTTGTACATGAGTGTCTCTATGACTGTTTAAGTGATTTTGAGTGTTTTTTTTTAAGAAGGTGTCCGTATATTAGCCTGTGTATGTGTATGTGTGTGTGTGTGTTTGTGTGTGTATGTGTGAGTTCATGAGTGTGTGTGCTGTATTTGTGAAAAAGAAAAAATAGTCTTCTCCCAAGCCTCCTCAAACTATGTACTGTAGGAGCTGTTTGAAGGGCCTCCTTGGGCTGAGCATGTGCAGGAAGTACAGTGCACTAACCACACTAATGTGAATTCTATAAGAGTGCAAAGGGGAAGTCCTTAAATCGTTAGACTATGTTTAACTGCTGCATTTGGGGAGAAATGAAGTGGTTTGGTCTTTGTAAGCGTAACGTTCCAATCTTTCCATGCAAGTAAATGGAGTGCACTGGATGAACCTCATTTCAGTCTATGCAATTCTCGAGCGGAAATTGGACAATAGTCAGCTCGGTTTGTCATCCAAAGATGTGCTTCTTCAAATTCCTCAAGCAGCTGCCGTCAATGCCATTTAGACCACAGCTCACTAGGTTTCCTTTTACAAAGCCAGAAGTCCGACAGCCAGGACACAAGTGCATGCTGCAAGAATTGCATGCTGCAAGAATTAACATTGGAATGAATGGAACTTAAAATACTAGATGCGAGAGCAGTGTGTCTGCACCATGGATATAAAAAACAAAACAAAAGATCGGTCTTCTATTTTTATTTCTGTGAAGCATTTAAGTTCCACATATACTCCACTTGAGTTGCTCTTTCAGTGTAGATGAGACCTTAGCAATGAATCCTTCATTAGTCTCCTCTCAGGAGTGATGTAGAAGCCGCTACAATGACCCATGTCCACCCCTGGGACCCTTTGAGGAACTAAATGGTGCTCAGAAACTAAAAAGGTCATTTGTCTATTTGGAAAATTATTCTGTATATATTCTAAATAGATTTAGAGTGCACAATAGATATGAGTCTTCCTTTGACATCTATGATTGGTCTTCCAATTACCCTCCCACACAAATAATTGAAGCTGTGAATCTGCTCAACTTCCGTCGCTAAATGTATAATTGTTCATGAGAAAAACTTCAAAGAAAAAGTAAAAAAAAATGAACTCTTTGGATAGTTTTTAAGGCCCCCTGTGTGGGTGCTCTATGAACTGTAAACTGTAGGGCAAACTGAAAGATCTTTTATCCATGTCTGTCTGGCTCTAAAGTGCATCGTTTAAGTATCATGCTGTTGCCTCTTTGCCAACAGTGTTCATACCTGCTGCCTAAGGGCCCAGTGTGTGTATGTGTGTGTGTGTGTGTGTCTGGCTGTGATGTATAGGGTGGAGTGGGAGGTGCTGGAGGCATGGGAGTCCCACTCTAATCAGTCATTATTATGTACTCCTACAGTTGATGCCGCTCATTTCGCTATTCAAAGCGCAGCTCTGGAGGACCAATTGTTTGACATGACCGAGGACTTGCTCCATGTCTAAAGCTGCCATTGATTTAATTCCCAGGCAAATGTGTGGCCCAAACATACTGGTCATTATAAGACAATGGAGAATGCATTGTCAAGTGCCATAGTATCTTGTATAACAACAAGGTATTTTATTTGTTTGACGAAATCAGTCATTTATCAACATAAAAGGAAATATAATGTTTCCAAGAAAAGCCAAATGAAGCTTTTACATAATACAATTTATGTAATTCACAAAACACATTACTCTCATTATTATTAGCCTTCAACATCAACATTATTTTCCTTAGTAAGTGCAAAGGATATATGCGTAGATTGTTTAATAGCTAAACGACCAAAACCGGTGGAATTTGGTTTTGGTACAGTAGGTTGAACTCTGCAAAATATGATGTGATCACAAAATAAAAGACAAAACATGAATGGGGACTAGTGTGTGAAAAGAACATGTCCTGGAAAACTCCGGCCCTTCTTACATCTACAGAGATGCATAGAACACATCTTTCCTTCAATCATTCAAACCTTCAGAAATCTCATCAGTATAAAAATGAGGGAAATGCAGGAGGAAACAGATCACAGAGTGACCAAAATGACTTTCATCTTTCAGAGCCGCACACCCGGACACCTGGATGAATTCTGAAATAAACAAGAGCATCTCAAAAGAACAAAAACAACACCATCTCAAGGCATCGGGGTGGTCTGCTGGTCTCACTCTTGTCTTCTCGTTTCCTGTACTTCAAAGGTCCCCTGAGGTGAATCAACAGCCACATGCAGGGCCTTGTTTTCCTTTATTAAAGTTTTCATTTGGCCCTGGCCCATTTCTCATCCGGACATTGTGCACACACACACACACATATTTACTGGATTTTTTTGTGGATCAATACGTTTAATTGCTTCGGGTTAATGGTAATTCCATACTCGGCGTGACACTAATTGGCTCTGGTTAATTGTGTCTGAATTAAGCTGACCGGATGAGGGACCTGGTGCTTGGTTCAGTGTGACCATGGCAGAAGGCAAAGTGAAATGAATGCCTCTCAAAGTGATGAGTGGGCAAGCCGGCCGCAGCTGCAGTTGAGTCTGCAAAGTGAGCCATAGATGTAGAGCTGCAGAGATCCTGTAGGTTTGCAAGGAGGAGGGGAAAACGTCACTGTGACGACTGTAACCTTGGTTCTCAGAGGGAAACGTTAACCAATGACAATGCATTCTCTGTCACATGATCATCTACTGAACCCTAAATCACCAGCACCTTGAAGAAGGACACAATTGATTAGACAAAGTGACCCACTGATGGGTGAAGAGATCCAGCAATTCCACAAGGAAGCCTTCTGTGAAGGAAATCATCGTGGCAGCATCAGCATTAGATAGACATTAGTTTTTGTCACATCAAAGAGGGCTTTAATAACTACTCAAAATGAAAATGTGGCCTTCTTCATCTGTTCACTCTGACTGAGATGTTAATCAAGCGCTGAAGTATGGTCTTGTGTTTGGCAAAGGGAATATGGGAAAACATGGGACTTCACTCAGTCTTTTGATTCAGAGAGAAATTTCAATTTGATGATCAAAAAGTCCTGTACTTACTTCTACTGAAGTGTGCCTGTTTGATTTTGGTTATCACTTGTTTGTGGTTGGTTAAGTTCTCCTTTTTAGTTTATGAACCTACTACCAGTACCAACCCTTGATTGGATCAGACAGATACCAGTGGATTTCATGATAGACAGCTGTGCCCCACCAGCATCTGGCTTTAGCAATGACGATCACAATATAAAACAATATTTTTGAGTATGAGTGTTCTGTGTATTGACAAATGATTTGAAAAGGAACCCATTTCATCTACATTATGAGTCATTTTAAATTAATCTGTAGGACTAAAAGGTTCCACGGCACCTGAACTCATCTCAAAGATGTGGCTGCCTGTCTTACATCATAAGCCAGTAATGCGCTTATTCACTCATTATGCTTTTTTCCCCCCTGTGTTGCTAATCTGTTCTAGTGTAGGTATGAGACATTATTACAATGTTATTGGAATGGCACAAGTGTATCTCCCACTCACAGAGTGACTCTAAGGAGCTTAATTAAATCAATAAGTACTTGAAGAAAGGGAGGAAGGTTAAAACTTTGGCTTTGTTTGACATGACAAGGCAAACAGGGGTTTCATAAATGAAATTTTAGTCTTGGAAATGGTGATACACTAATTAAAGTAGTGATGGGACACCATTACAATATAAAACATTATTATAATAAGCCATGAAAGAAGAAACAGTACAATTTGGCAAATTGACGGAGATAATTTGTCCCAATTTCATGGTCGAAGGAAGGCAAATATGCGGTAAGGGATATTTTAGCTCAGTTGGACTTTGCTAAGGTAATTTAGAGACTAGAGCTGTCATTTGCAGGAAGCTGTCCAGGAAGACAGGGTCTGAGCAATCTGCGAGGCAGAAAAAGCAGGTTCCAATAGCCCTTGGGTCTTAGTTGTGTCCTCAAACAGCTGTCATTACTTAGGGGACTTAGGCCCAAGGTAAAGGATTTGTTACATGCAGAAGGTTGCTCATCTACACAGACAAAGTTTGTCTCAACAGACTAGTCTCAACAGCCTCTAGATAATCGCCAGTCCTGCAAACAGGTTGGACATCTGTGGTTGACTTGTGCAGTGAGTCTCTGGGGTTGGTAGTGTCAATTTCTACGTAGACAGACTTGAAAAAAAAAGGTTTTAAATCGCAGACGTCATGTTCACATGTTCAGTACAACCCATGTCTGAAGTTTGGCGTTCCAACAGTGATTAAGCTGCCTGCAGCCTTTGATCTAGGAAGCAATCCTTAAAAAGATTGTGAGATTTGCCACCAAATGCCGCCTCTCGATATCAACACTGTTGTTCCACAACAGCATCGCAACTACAAAGCCCCCCTGTTAAGTTTGACAGGATTCACAGTAGCCCAGTACACGCCAGGCCATTACTGTTTATGGATACACAGACTCTGCCAACTGTGTCCCTATAATAATGCAATTTCAAATGGGAATGGAATTAATCTGGAGGGATTAAATTATTATTGGTATACCAGCTCAGTGTGTCACAAATGGATTTCCGCATGGGCTTTAGTATGCTATGTACATTTTCTCCAAAATATGATCAAATAATCCAATACACTTTAACACTGTCATGGGTTGTTTTCTCGTACACAATCCCCTCATAAATCACTAATAAATCCTTTATGACACGAGCGAGAAACAGCGATCAGGCGACACATACTCTTGCCTGCTTTTACACCAATCACAGATGCAAAAACTTTTGCCATAAAAATTGGTTAGCCCAGGGTGCAAAGAAACACACACGCACAGACACATACACAGAGAGACAGAGAGAGAGGGAGAAGCACTCACACCCAAATGTGTTCAGACCAATGGGGTAGAAATACAATTTAAAAGGCAATTTGTCTGTTTATCTTGCCTTTCATAGGTTTGAGCATTTCCATTCAGCACTGACTCAAACACAATAATGACAAATCTGTACTGGCAGTAAGCCACTGCAGGACAATCCACGGCAGGAGGTTAAGAATAGGATGGATTGGAAAACGTGGGAAGGGCCCATAAAGCACATTCACAGCACTGGTGCAGTGGAACACGCCACTTGTAGACTTAGCATGACACTGAGGTCGTGATTTAGCCAGAATATCTGCATAACTCACGCAAGCATTCCCGCACATACATTACGCACACTGATGCAAATGAATCCTAACACACTGATGCATAACTACATGCTCAGTGCAGTATAGTCAGTGCTCAAATACTCAGATCTAAACACACACACACACACACACACATACACACACACATATTTGCAGATTTTGTTTCTGCCTATTTAAACCATTTGAGTTTCCCCTGTTACATAAAAGATTCCCTGCCCTTGTCTCATTTGAAATGAGTGTGCGTGTGTTTGCGCATGGCTGCGTTTTGTCTAAGCGCTTGTGCTTGTGTATTGCATTTAGGGGGCGGTGGAGGAGAGCTCATGAAGAGGGGAGACAGGTAATGTCTGATTCAGCCCTCGTCTACCCCGCCAGTTGTACAGAAAACAGCAGTTGTCTCCAGTTCAGCGAAGCTTTGATGTAAATGTCAACATAATTACCCAGAAAGGTGAAACAATGACCTCACTAGACAAAGAGCTCTGTTCCCAAAGAGGAGATGTCATCTAATGTCTTTGCCTTTTGCTTTGATGTCTGGGATCACATTGGTCCTTTCCTGAGGGTGGGTGTGGTGGTGGGGTTGCTTAGCTTGTTTGAAGTTGGATCAATTTTTTTCTCTTCTCATCTCCTAAGTTGTGACTGCAGGATAAGCTATATCATTAAAAAGGAGCAAGGAAAAGAACACTCCTCATTGTTGGTTAATTATGTCTGCCTCGATGTGTGAGAAGTGCACCGCCATGTTTGTGCGGCATTTCTGTGTTGGTGTATTTCTCTAGTTGTCTTTTTATCTACAATTTTGACATGCTTCAATCAAACACCTCTCTAGCATTTAACATTTGTTTGTAAGAGAGAGGGAGAGATGGAGAGAAAGAGAGAGAGAGCAAATGGTTTGAGAGAGGAATGGGAAAATAAATATGTATCTAATGTCACACTTATTTTTCTCCCCAGCCATTAGCATTTTTGGCAGTGCTGGCTCTGCTGCCACTGACGGTGTTGGAGTAGGAATCAAAAGTGGAAATATGGGTCCACATCAAACGCAGGCAGGCTTCCAGAGTCACTGGCATTAGTGACGCATTTGATCATGCATGGCGAATGGCCTCCCAGGGCTATGCTGCCTTCCGCTCTGAACACGGAAAGAAAAAAAAAACAGTTGTTTCCCTTTCCGCCCTACATCATAGACAGATCCGGGACTTGGGACTAATGGCTTCCCATGATGCAGACATGCGTATACAGCATGCACATATGCAGACACCCATGTACTGTATGTGTGCATTTTTGGGACACTATTTTCTATTTAATTTTTTTTATTGGGGAGGAGGGTATTTTGCTAAAGCTGAGCGTATTAATGGGATTAAGACTGCATTCTGATGAGTTAAAGAGATTTCCGAAGGAATCTGGTTGGGGGGGGGGGGGCAAAATGAAAGGCTGAGTGGAGGATGAGAAGGGGTCATGACCTTTGGGTCTATTGTTTTCAAAGGGAGGAACCGGAGTCATTCACCCACAGAATCTTAAAAAAAAAAAACTGAAAAAAAAACATAGTTGTTGTTTTTCTGTTGCTCATCCTCATCCTGTCTCCTCTCTCTCTCTCTCTCTCTCTCTCTCTCGTTTCTCCCTCGGGGTGTTGATATGGCGAGTCTTTGGCTCTGCGCTTCGATCCATCATTGCTGCCTCCAACGCAGAGGCATTTTATGGTAATTCCTTCCCCGATCTGCATTAATGCACTGGAAGACCTCGCCGCAGCAAAGACGAGAGCCCGATTTCCATTTTAAATCGATGTTAATGGGGAACGTGGCCTGAGCTTTTGTTTACTTGTTTAACTTTGAAGTTCTCGTCGCGTCCGCCCTAATGATCGGGACTTATCCCTCCGCTGAGCATCGGTGAAGGAAACTCGTACGAGAGGAGGGCCGAGAACGTTCTAACCGCACTCGCACAGGGAGCTGAGGCACAAATCCTATAATTTGACAGAGCACAGTTTATGAAAGGAAATACTCATCTCAGTGTCTGAAGGGCTTGTCATTGTTGGAAATCTAAATGTAATGAAGCTCTAGTACTATAGTTGCATCCTTCTTGCACAGACAGATAAACATTGTTAGAGGATTTGTGTTATGTCAGTTGTTGATGTACTGTAGCATGTTTTAAATTCGTCAAGCTGGGGGAATTGAAAACAGGAAAAAGCCCTGTAAGAGCAGAATAGGCTGGCATCCTGGAGAGGAGCCATGTGTTTTCATAATAAGAATGCATATTCTCAAGCATCATTTTGTAAGCGAGGAAGCCATATTGTGCAATATAGAGGAGAGAAATTCAATTGAGTGTTTCTTTGTGTTGTTTTTACCCCCTATTTATATGCATTCATTTGGAGAGAAGTGTCTTCATAAGGACTTCATTTTCAGACAAAATGCAGAGTAAATTGGAACATTTGTGAGAGGGAAAAGCTAACTCTGCTCTCTTCCCCCAATTCTCCAAATGGAAAAGTAGGCAGTTGGTCTAGATCATTGTCCATAATTGCCCTCCTAATCTCAACTGGGGCGAGGATATCTTCAAGTTCATATCAACTGCACAGAATAAGTAATAGTATATTAGGTCTGATGGTCTCAGTTCCGGTTCCGGCGCCAACGACAGTCACAGCCCTTCCAGTAGCTCTGTGTCTTTCTTGAATTTCCCCTAGGGATCAATAAAGTATATCTATCTATCTATGGTCTCTCAAAGGACATCAACACCCAATATGAGCAGACTGAAGTTCACATCCAAAATGTTGGCTCCATAATTTTGATCTCCTTGGGTGATGCAATCTATGTTTCAGACACAGAGATTACTAGAATGGATATAGTATTACAACCATTCTTCAGTGCTTACAAGTCCTCATGTTTCTAATGTCACTTGTTGTTGGTGGATGCCATTGAAAGCATTTGTCAAAGCAAAAAAGAATCAAATGCTCATAATGATCTAAAATGTGCATATGCACTGCAAAATGTAAATTGTGATAAGTGACATGAATCTGCAAATTAGTTATAATCTGTCCAATACCTGTTTAAGAAAACCTTTGTCTCAGTGCAGAAAATGAAATTGCTTTGATGCCTGTTTTCAAGTGATGCCAAGTTTTCCTTTTTGTTTTCTTCTCCCAGTGTATTTCCAATGTGTCCCCGTGCCACTGTGCTCCACTGAATCAAATGCTGTGACACGAACATTAGGCGCTGTCTGAAAGGCATTTCTGTATTCCTCTGCTGCAGTTGTCTTTGTGGAAATACATCTCTGGGTTTTCAAAATGTGCTGGGAGTCGGTCTGTGTGGACCCCCCGATTTAAAGGCAGCGGACGCGGCAGCAATACTGATGGAGGCCTTACTCAAGCAGTGCCGCAGAGATTTTGAATAGAAAAGGAATTTAAGGGGGGCTTGGTGGCAGAGGAGAGAAGGTGATTGTGAAAACCTGTGCCCTTCCTTTCGCCTGGCCAAAATTACTGGTGACAGTCCACTTTTTACATTTTATTTGTTTGCTTGATATCTCATGTTGCCTTTCTTCCCTCTCCTCTGTCTTGCATTTACTTTCTCCCTCTCTCTTTCCTTCCCTCCCTCACTCCCTCCCTCCCTCTCTCTCTCAGTCTCTGATATCCACTGTCTCTCCACCCCCCCACCCCCTCTTTCTGCTATATCACAGATTTCAGCTGCTCCAGGGCTCGACAGGCAGCCATAAATATGAGTTATGAGGTCTCCGAGCACAGCATCCCATCCCCAGAGTACACCTCAACTTGCAGAGAATTCAGGCTAAAATAAATACGCCCTTGGAAAAATAAAAAGGAGACAGTGTGTGAGAGAGACAGAGAGAGAGAGGGGGGGGGGAGTATATGGTTGCTATTTTGACCACGTTTGTCATTACTTCTCTTAAGAGTTAGTTTTTAATACCATTCTGATGGTAATACACACAAGTGTCCAGGCTAGACAAATTAAGAGACGCGTGCCGTTGCTTTGAACTGCCGACTGTGTCGACACAAAACAGAACATTTCAAGATTCAAAATGCTATACGACTCTATAATAACATCACTGCTGACTGATTACATGAGCATTTTGGTTCATTTTGTTCTGTTTCTGTAGATTTTAGATTGTTTCCCAAGGCTACAGAATGGCACATAAATCTCAGTTTAAACTGTTACCCATATGGGATACTCAGTCACCTCATCATTCATTTGCAGGCTTTCCACATGACATAAATGATTCCACAGCTTTCAGCTTCATCAACAGTTCTGATATGTTTCTTGATTTGGACTTTTAAAGAAAGGGACTTATACATTTCCTTTAGAAAATAGGGGTAAAAACACAAATCCTAGTTATAGTTTACCAGATTCATTTTACTCATGCTCAATGCTCAAAACACACACACACACACACACACACTGGTCTGTTGTAACTAGCCAGCTGGTACCTGTCCTGTCCTCTGAGGCTCAGCGTCTCTTTGGCAGAACCCTGTGTTGGTATTTCTAGTTTATTAAATTCGGTCCTGGACACACCTCAGGTACTCAACGAGGCCTTTTATGCTTAAAGTGTCAGGTGTTGCCGTTCTGGCCGCCAATCCTTGTCATTTGGGCCCACTCGTCACCAGGGAAGGCTCTTTTGGCAAAAGAATCACCTGTGGGTGTATAGTAAGTGGCACAGCAGAACTCTCAGATGCGCACGAACAGAGGGGGAACCGAGGAGTTGAAGCTCGGGCTCAATGCCGGATCAGACACATATATCAGACACAAGGTGGGGAGTGTGGGGAGGCGGAGCAGATGCATGTGTGTGTATGTGTATGTGTGTGTGTGTGTGTGTGTGTGTGTGTGTGTGTGTGTGTGTGTGTGTGTGTGTGTATGTGTGCGTGTGTGTGCATGTGTGTACTGTATGTGTGTGTGTGTTTCAGAGCACCTCCCCTGATGTCAGACTGAGTATACACACAACTCAAACTGGAGAAATGGAGAGGGGGGGAACACTATGCATTTTTGCTATGGTGGTACACAAGCAAATGAGTGACTGATTAATATTATAATATGGTAAAAATGTTATGGTATATTTTATCAATCACTTAGAATATAATAAACAGTAGGTTCTAGGTTTAAGGGCCTCATGTTATTATGACCGCCGTGCAGTGAAGCGGTTCAGTTTTTTTCTTCCAGATTTTTTATTATTATTTTTTTTTCTTCAGTAATTTTGTGTCAACAATTCACAGGACACTGAAAGACCGGGGTGCACGAAAGGACTGCGCCGGACTGGACCCCCCGAAAGGAGGCTGGGGCGGACACAGTTTTCTGTGAATATCTCGATAACCGTAGGGCTTAGGAGGACCACATTTTTTTTGTATGTTGGTCTTAAGGGGCCATGTCAACCCATCCCATAACCACTCAGCTGATGTATAGCGCCACCTAGTTAAAAATGAAAAAGCAAAAGTGAGACGTTGTAATCGCAGGTCCACACCAATGTCAAATTACGACTGAAATGTCCCCACCAATATTCAGGTTGAAATGGGGAAAAAAGCGCTCACATGCGCTACACAAAGAGTTAAATCATTTCTCACTTCAGTGCTGCGGATCATCTCGTACAGATCTTGTAATGTGCAGTAGCCAATAAGGGTAAATCACGCTGATTTGAAGTTACCTATAATAACTACCAGTCAGTCGCAATCTCCTGCGCAGCATGGCGCAGCGCTTCAGCTTCACTTCACTACAAGGCATATGAAGTGCGTCCAAATTCACCCATTCCTCTCTGTTGAACTCCTCGAGAAGTAGGTTACTCATCACACATGTGTCACATAAAAGAGCCTTTTCTCAGCTTTTAAACGGTGCTGGCTAGCCACTATTTGCTGTGATACACAGTTCGCAAGAAAAATAACTTCAAGAGATTTAATAATTATTCTCTGCGCCCATCTCCACATCCATTCGTCTAGGTGGAATATCGTAGGATACGATCACGCAACAAATGACAAACCGTATATCAGAATAAACAGCAGACCTTACCGAACACAGAGGTGTAATGCATTCCCGTATAGTTGTTCCAGAGTAATCCGGTTTTGAAATAAATTGTAGCAAAATTCAACATTGTCTTTCGGCTTTAAGCATTTCTTAAAACTGAGCTGTGCTTACATCGCCTAGATATCTGTAAATATTAAAATCAGAGAATATATAGGCAGCTCACGGTTAAGAGTTTGTCAATGTAGCCTTAATGATTTCTTTTCACAAAATGCTAAGCATGCATCTATTTAAGTTTCTTAAAACTGAGCTGTGCTTAAATGGGTCAATGCATGATTTCATAACAGACCAAATAGAAAATAAATGTTAAATGTTAAATATAGCCTGCATATCTGTAGGCCTACATATTAAAATCAGATTATGTAGGCTACACAGTATAGTTACTGTAGATCAAGTTGGACAGTAACACATTTCAATCATGGATAGTAGTTG
The DNA here is from genome assembly GCF_018492685.1 of Alosa sapidissima. NCBI lineage: Eukaryota > Metazoa > Chordata > Actinopteri > Clupeiformes > Clupeidae > Alosa > Alosa sapidissima. The sequence goes on along the minus strand of NC_055979.1, from coordinate 3,193,117 downwards.
GACAGTAGCACATAATTGTAATCATTTTATATATCTATAGTGGCTGGTGAAAGAGTTGAGTGCCTTTTTTTTTGGGGGGGGGGGGGGGTTAGTGGGTAGTGTCCCCACCAAAGCTCAGACCAAACCTACGCCCTTGCACACACACACACACACATAAAGACACACGCACACACATAAAGACATACACATACACACACAGTAGACATGCAGGCATATGCACGCACACATGCACACACAAAGGCCCGCACAAACACACCACCACACGCACACACACACACAGACACACTCACACACACACCATATTACCTCCACATACACAAAAGTTGCTGGATGAGTAGGAGATGGAGACAAATTGACAAGTGTGATTTCATCTGTACATCTAGTCAAGTTTCAGTTTTATTAGGCAAATTTCGAACACAAGTTAAAAGAGTAGTATTTTTGGTAATACTTTCATAAATCAATTAAATAGTGACTATGACCTGACATAGCTCAGTTTTAGGGAAAAACATCTTATGCACAATGATACTGTATATCAGTGGAGCTCTACAGCTGTTATGATACACTGAGGAGTTGTGTGTAGCAATGTCTAATAGCATAGAATAATGGCATGTGCAAGAAGCACTTAGGTGTGTTCCCCTGGGGTGATTTCCTTGTCTAGTGCCTTCATGTACAGAATTTGTGAAAACACAGTAGCAGTTCCTTTTGGGTGCCTATTTTAAGCTTTAGTGAATTATTCTGTCGTTTCCTCATTACAGAGTTGTTTATTTGTGTCTCAGGTCCTTGGTCCGCTCGACTGGCTCAGTCAATTTCTCAGTACACAAATAAGTAACCAATGAAATGTAATATTGGCTTTTATACTTTACTGGAGATGACATGATTTTGACAGGCTTCACGCTCGGTTTAATAACTATTCCCGGAGTTTTCTACCAACGCACCTGTGGTGTGCTCTTTCAATATCATGCAGCCGGCTCGGTCTGGTGGCTGATGGCTCTGTGAGTGGATATTGGAGGTTCCTCCAGGTCAGTCATAAACAGAGTGTGATAAATCTTCTTGTGTATTCCTCGCTTTTCAGCCCTCAAAAATAACCATTGATTTGTCAGGTATGCTCTTATATTGGCCGTCGGTGGAAAATAGCAGTATTGAGCAGGCGATCAATGCTCTTCAGGAGGCCTAGTTAAATGTCAAAAGCAAGTCCTCATTCTCTCCACCAGACCATCCATATTCATCCCGGAGCTGTATTACTTGGTGTGTTGATATGTTTTTCAGTTGTGTGTTGGTTTTGTAAACAAGTCCAAGCCCAGAGCGCTCAGAATGCTATTCTGTACACCTACAGAATAACATTTGTGAAAGTGCACGCAACGCACCATGTGCAGTACTTAAGAGCCCAAAGCAGGCAAGTAGAAGAACTTTGCTTTTATAGCAACTTAAATCAGCTGGGAAGGGCGAGGGCAGCTGCTTGATCAGGCATTTTGAATTGCGAGCACTGTCAGATTACAATATCTAATCGCATCTCTTCCAAACTAATAAAATGCAGAGCGAAAGGATTTGCACTTTATTGGTTGTCAATGCAAGTTTCTGTGTAGTGTTTAACTATTATTATTATTATTATTTGCCTGTATTCTGGAACACGTGCTGTCACTCAGCCTGAAGAATCATCAGGGCAAAGGTTACAGCAAGCCTTTGCTTTGTTCCGTGTCAAACATCTCATTATCTCATCTTGGTGGCTTCGCCAGCAGCGTCTGGTGATAACACATGTCCAATATGGAGGCTCGGACCATGGGTTTTCGGGGGCCTCATTTGGACGTTTATTAGTTTTCTATCCTGGGGGCGGGGGGGGGGGGGGGGGGGGTATCACATTTAAACCGATTAGAAATAATCGCAGGCCTCATCTGTGTGTGAAAAAAATAAGAAGGGGGAAGAAGAGAGGGATCCCTGTGGCAAGAAGAGAAGCATGCAAAGAAAAAAAGAGATAGCCATCTCCACCGGTGCCACCTGCATCTTGAGCGCGGCCCTACTCAATATTCTGCTTGGTGCCGAGCTTCTCCCAGTATGCAGGGGAATGACTCCAGCTGTAGATTTGATAAATCACGCGGAAGCGAACAAATAAACTCGCTGATACACTGCTTTGTTTTATCTCCGCGGCGACGCCCCGGCTTGATATATTTGTTTTCTTTCCATCAGCTCGTCTTGTTTTCTGGGTAAACAATCTGTGGAGAGGCACATCAAAAAGAGCTCGCGCTTTTGGAAGGGACCTTCCCTCGCAGTGTGTAACCAGTTGAATTAATGCCTCTCAGCACACACTTGTCTCGAGCACATGAAGTATACTTTCACATCAGCCTGCGCAGTCTCCCTCTGCTGAGCAACTTTAAAAGAGGAAAGTTCAGTGGGATGCCAAACGAGCTCACAAGAAGCACCCAACAGACATTGAGGCCAGTGATGACATGTGCACAGTGCACTGGAATCCATGTATACAAACATACTCACAGTATCAACATGCTGATATACATCGTAGAAGAACAAAAATAAAACATGGAAAATAACATTATAGCAAAAGGACATTGTTTTTTAAACTTAAAATAATGATATCACATATAAAAAAACATTGCTGATGCGCAGCCAGAACACCTAGCATTGCACTTTGTTTAGCATTGTTTATAAATCACTAAATTGAGCAGGACCGAAATACCTATCAGACATGCTTCAGCAGTACACACCAGACCTCTCAAGTCTCAGGAGAAAAACCTGCTAGTAAAACCTGCTGTTAGAACTAAACATGGTGAAGCAGCTTTTAGCTGCTATGCGGCTCTGCTCTGGAACCAACTTTCGAATGACATTAAAAAGGCCCCAACTGTAGCCATTTTAAAATCTAGACTTTTTTATCTAGACAAACTTAAAATCTAGACAAACTGTTCTCAGATGCTTTCTGCTAACTGCACTGAAAATATTTTTGCCATGACGAGATTAAACTCGACATGTCGACTTTAAAGTCGCCATGTTGACATTAAACTCGACATTTCGAGGAATAAAGTTGAAATGTCATGTCGACTTTAATCTCGCCGTGTCGACATTAAACTCAACATTTTGAGAATAAAGTTAGTTTGGAGAGAGAACGACCGCTCCAAAGTAGGGTAGGCCTAGGCACCGGGACGATTGAAAAGGAGGACGAATGAAACATTCCCGTTTTCTTCGAGTGCAACGATAGACATACTGTAGACATTATGTGGACAAAACATAGAACATATTAAACTCCGTTGCTCAGCCAAATACTTTCCTGTTACGTCCTTTTATCACGGAGTTACAGGCGATGCGATGGTCAAAAGTAAACTTCATTAGCGGTTTATTTATTTATTGTAGGCCTATTATTAAAGAGTTTTTTATCTAAAGGTTTGACATGCACTAGGCATAGGCTACGTGCTCTCCCCAATCTATGCACAGACTAGGCATAAGTGCTCTCCCCAATCCCATGTTTGTTTGTAATGGATGCAAAACAGCCAGCTATGCTGAATGTCTATGGAGGGACGAATGAAGCTGTCCTCCCGACCAGGCAACCCCATGTATTGTAAGTAAATGCACACATATCTATGTTTATAGCCTACTATATTTTATGCAGGTGAGACATGGAATAGCAGTTTTAGAAAAATGAGAGTGACGGCCTGTGGGTCATGAAGGGCAGTTATTTGTATGTGGGGTGGCCTATACCCACGTAAAAACAGAGTGAAATAACATTTCGACTTTAAGGTGAGACACGGCAGGTGAAAACATCGTTTTTTCATGCACTGGTCAATTTCGAGATTTTGAGCTAGTATGTTACCTTAGCATGTATTCTATCACACTACTACAACAAAAAAGTCCGATTTACACATTTAGGTGTTTATTTCATTATATTGTGTATACTCGCGCCTGTATATTTCTCCTAAATTCAGCAAAAGTTAGCATTCTAACCTTGCATGCACTCCCGCGACCGTGGTCCAAAACATAACATGTGTACTACCGTTGGAAAGCTCTGTTTTTCCTGTATCACGCTATGTGATCCATATATGGACACTTCCTTTGTATCAGTAACCAATCGCGAAAGTTCAAAGGCGAGTCTAGGCTGAGAACGGAATCTCATTGGCTGTCTTTCAAGGCTGTTTTCTCAAAATGAGTTTCCGCTCACACTCTGAGCTCAAAAACTCCACTTCAGAAGCACGTACATACACCAAACTTTCTAGACTTATGCCTAACTATATGTCGAAGATTTCTACAGAGGGGTTTGTTGATATATTATTCCTAGCCTGACTTACATGACATTTTATGCCTAAAAACATGGAAAAAAGCGATTTTTTTAGGGCTAGTGACATAATGTTCTGATTTACAGGATAACAAAAGTAGATATTCATAAATCCCTCTGTAAATGTTTTCCCATCTAATATCTGAACACAATGAAAACATAATTTTGAACTTGGCTGTATCCAATGCTCAGGTTTCGTGCCTTAAAATGTATGCAAATTAGCGCATATTTAATTAGATAATGCCTAATTTGCATATGTAAACATTAAATTACAGCAAACTTGTAATACATTTTTTTCTCATATTAATGTAAGTAATCAACTGGGGAAGTTTCATAGTGATATGTGCTTGTTAAAAATGTTACCCTATTCACCTGTAGTGTCTCGCCTTAATCTCGCCATGGCAAAAATATTTATCGTAGCACTGAGTTACAAATTCTGAATCTGCCTTGAAAATTATTCTACCTTTTGTCTTATTTTGTCTTTTTAATTATTCTTTATTTTTAAATGATTTTACCTTGTGCTTTTTATTTTTTCATTATGATCTTTACCTTTTAAACTATTCTTTCACTATTGCCCTTTTATGCTTTTATTTGTTATTACTGTTTGCTTTTGTTTAAAGCACATTGAATTACCTCTGTGTAGGAAATGCGCTACATAAATAAACTTGACTTGACTTGACTTTGTAACATTGTTGTCGTGGATAGAACCATGGCCCCAGTTAGATGAATTGGGTGCCCCTTTGGCGCCAAATGACAACTAATGAAAACACACTGTGTTACTTTGAATATGTGCAGTGTTGTTGTGTATTTTAAGTTAACTTTAACTTTCTGCAGTTCAGAGGAAGAAGTTGTTCAAGTCCACACACTATGACTAAGGAACGCTGCTTGAGCTCAGTGGTGGACCGTGCGTTCAGTGGTTAGGCTTCAATGATGACTATTTTTTAACCAAAAATAATAATAGGGGGGCGTTCCACGGGGGAAACCCCCCGAAGATTTTTTTTTTTCATTTCAGCATTAAAATGTGCAATTTCCCAGCATTTCACGGTGGGGGAAAAGTTTTCTCTTTCTTACGCAAATCTGTGTAGCACTCTAGAATCTTCGTTAGACAAACAATTAATGTTCCGAGCTGAATTCCGCATTGCTTAGATCTTTATACCCGGCCATTATCCTTATCAGCAGCAAAGTGAATAGGCTGCTAGGCTACTTATTTACCACCCACATTCATTACAATCTGCTGTCTGCTACTGTTCGGTGAAGACGTGCAATTTAGTCCATGTCATATTGAAAGTGAACACCAAGTGCGCTCAAGTATGGGTTTGTGCAGACTATTTTGAAATAGTTAGGCTAACGGTTGCCTAACTTATGTTCATGACTTGCACACACATATAGCACTGCCACAGGTCTACAATGATGTGTCCAAATCATTTAATAGTTTAATCTGACATCAGCAAACTTGCTTCAGACTGTTTGTAGGGCTCTCCTATTTAGCTGTAGTTTTAACGTTAACGTTACAGTGCAACCGTTTTAGGTTGTGCTGCTGCTGTGAGAAAGTGTCTCAACAAGAAAGTGTCTTAATGTATTGCCCTATGCTGCTACTACTGCTTGTTGGCTATTTCAGAATGTCTGATGACCACGCCATGGATTTCACCAATAATGTCCACAAAACGTAGTGATATAAAAAGTCAGACTAACTAGCAGGGCAGGAAATCAAGGCAAATGACAATTTTCCAACACAATTTTCACACAGATGCCGATCCAGACAGCTTCACCAAAGCCACATCAACTCACACACAACTTCAACCTATAGCATACAATCTAGTAGTAACCAAGCACTGCGGTTTCCAAGCAGCACAAAACCACTTTTATATAGAAAAGGGCCAGATTACAAGCATGTATTACAAGTCTATGTTATCAAATAAACATGAAACAAAACATACCAATTCCTGCATAGGCTACTGACCAGCTATGTGCAGAGCTAGCTGACGTTATGTGCATCTCGCTAACATTTAGTCCAGTTGACACTGTAACGTTAACGTTACATTATATAATTTTGCTTAATGAAGGCTTATCAATATATATTTTTTAAAACAAAAACGGTAAATATACTATATCTATATACTATAACCATAGCCATGTCAGTGTGACGTACTTTTCCGGTGAATATCAGTCTGACTGACAGAAGATACCCACGAAGTTCTACAAGTCAAATAGATAGCGTCAAAATTCGTGATGAACGGTTCCGGGTATTCTTTTCGAACATTGCAGGCCCAACTGCAGTCAGTCCTGCCTACCTTGCCATAATAGGTCGATTTGATTGGCTAATCAGTCAGATGTAGCCGTCAATCAACCCGAATCCAAACATATGACTTCTAATGGTTGCTTAGGTACCGAAAACGCAGTGATTCCTTGTGAAGGCCTGATGCGGGCCTTAACAAGGGAAGACATGCGATTGGATAAAAATGTATTGCACGCCCTCACTATTTATTCACACAATCTGTCAATCAGATCACATAGCGGAAAGCGGTAGGATATGGTAGTAGTCAAGAACGATCGGGAAGGAGAAGCAGAAGCAAATAATAAATGGTAAAGTAAAATGTTATTAAAGACACTATTATTTTTCATTCGTTTGATAATAGTTCAGAGAAGGCCTTGAAGGCCCTGACGGTCCGCCACTGCTTGAGCTACACTTTTACAGAATTTGTAAGGATAAAATAATTAAGGATAAAAAAATTACAAATGTTTTGCTTTTTAGGAAAAAGATTAATCAATGTTTTGTTAATACGTCCTCAACAATTGTGCGTGGTGTTGATTACCTGACCTTAAAATCCTACTAAATTCAGCAACATTGCCAAAGAGCATCATTTGACATGCAAAAAAATCCAATTAGCCCTAAAAACACAAATAAAACATTTTGAAGGCAATTCCCAGCAGCTTACGTAGTGACACATCGTCATGATTACTGACTGTTGTGTTTTCAGTGTAATTGCTCGGGAGAGTAGGTGGTGAATTATGGAAGGCATTATTGGATCAGCGTCCCGGTTTAAATACGGTCCACAGTTTTAATAACATGGTAAGAGGACGGTGATCTCTTTTGCTCAGAGTTTGAGCTAAATGCTTTGGCTAATGCAGCATCTTTCTCTTTTGTCATGAGACCACTCTGTTTGTATACAAGTATGTTGTGCAAAAGCTGATAAATAAGTCTGAGCCTAGTCTACAATCTTTGGTTACAGTCCACAATATCAATGAGGCTTGAACAGTTCCAAACATTGCGGCAAGCGTTTGGTAAGAGCAAGGAGTGAGTCTGTCGGGTACTTTGTATTCGAAATGCCAAATGGAACTTATACCTTTTGGCTTTCACATTTGAATAGAAGTGAGAATAAGCTGCCAGCACAGCTTTACCTGCAGTATTTCCTGGCTTTTACTTCTGTTATATTTTCTTCTAACAACCGTTGTTGCTGTATTTTATTGGTGTTTTCATGCTGTGAGGCAGAGTGGTATTACGTAAATAGGGTTTGTCTGTGCTGGGCTGGTGTCTGTGGCCCAGCGCAGCTTCAAAGGTAGACAAGCTCCCCATGAAAGCCAGCAAGGGTTCTCTCCAGCTCTGAGGTGCGGCTGACCTACAGTAGACTCTAACGGAGACTTTGTTGATCTCACTAGGGGGTGTCTCACACACCAGGACTTACAGGTGGGCATACAGTATGAGTGTGAGGGCATTGGCGTTCAGGCACTCACCATTGCTCTATGCACACACCACACACATACTACACTCTTTTGTACAGCTATGTGTACTCGACAGTCACCACACACACACACTTCAGTGCACGGACGCATATACCCACACATGCATACACCCACACATGCATTTGCACACACACACACACATACACACACAAACACACACACACACACACACAAACACACACACATCTTGTTTCCCTGGAGAAAGTAGTCTCCACCCTAGTCCCTCTCTTCATCTGTTCACATGCTAACTAAGCTACTCTGGTTGGTCTTCTCATACCCTCTCTGCTTTTTTCACTTTCTTCAGTGCTTCTTCCCTTCTGTTCCCTTTTTTCTTTTCCTCTATTCGTGGTTCTCCCCTGCTCTCTCCCAAAGGTGTTGTCTTTCCTCCTTCTGTCTAACTTCTCTCTCTCTCTCTCTTAAGCAGTCTTTCTCTCTATCCCTCATTCATTCATCTCCCCCTCTTCTCCCTTTTCTGTCTGTCATTATTTATTTATCCTTTATTTACCCAGGAAGGTCCCATTCAGATAAAATATCTCTTCTGCCAGAGAGTCTTTGTTCAGATGAGCAGCAAAATTAAATAAAAACTATTTTTGTATCTTCATGTTTCACAACAAAACACAGCAAACAGACTCCAAACATAGGGGGATCAAGACTTAAAAAGAACCATGGTATTCCATTCAATAATGGGATTGTTTAGTCTAAACTGAAATGTAAATATATTTATATTAAAAAAAAATGTCTGTCAATAGTGTTTGTATCGGTCAATCCAATATCTATCTTCCTTTCACTTTTTTCAGTCATTTATGGTCTTTCTCTCCCTCTCCCTGTCTCTCAGTCTTTTGCTTTCTGTCTGTCAGTTTGTGAAATTGGACTAAAATGTCACCTGCTCTGAGCCGTCCAAGCCTGAACAAACACCCAAACTTCGAGATAACTTGGTGTTCACAGTGGAACTCTGGCTGTTTTTTTTCCCAGGCTAAGCCCTATGGCCATTACACGTTCATCTCAGTGTATTGTCCCTGGCTGTCCAACAAGATAACTCACCTTTTCGTGACAGCACAGTCAAGTGGACATAATTCTCCCGTTAAAAATTGATTGAAACCCAGGGTAAGAGACAAAGGTTTCTTCTTAAGCTCTTCACCAAACAGCCACCTGCATTTGATATACACAATACACAACATTAATATTTGTTTATTTGTAGATTCTATGCATATGTGTGTACAGTATATGTGTGTTGATTCTAATTTGTGTATTATATCTATCTATAAGAGTGCATATATCTGTATGCATATATGATCATATATGATTACTTTCAGCAATTATCATGGTGTTTGTGGCTTTAAGTGCTCTGAACTGAGACAGTGTTTTTCTCTGTCTTTGCTGCCTCCCACTGATTCTTTCTCCCTAAAGGAGAGAGCTGATCTCTTCAGTTTGAGTCCTTTTCTTTTCGCTAAATATAACTTCCGATATAGGACTGGTAGGCTCAATTAACCTTTAAGTGAGTCAGTGAGCTTTGTCGACTCAGGAAAGATTAAAGAAGAGACTCTTTCCAGAAGCGATGAAAGTATATAACAAGCTTTTTTAACAGTTTATGGAACCAGAGTGACGAGATGCAACCACTGTCCTCTTCTGTGTAGAGATGCAGAGACTGAGAAACACACAGTCCAAATCTACATTTAGGGGCAGATGTACGAAGAAAGCGTAATTAGCACCTTTGTCAGGTCGCAGAAAGGGCCTGCTGAGCCTTGCCATATTACAAAGAATTTACTAGGCATTTACTTCATAAGGTAAAACAACACCACGGCACTCAATGTAAAACATGGCACTAATGCCTTAGTACATCAGCTCCTTAGTGTTTATCAAATCTATTTGAGAGAGAGAAATATTAAACAATTATTAAATTGGCAAAACAAATAAAAACTAGATGTACCGCATAGCGGTACAAAATATGACCGCCGCTCAGTCCTGTACATCCATTCCGCGAAAATAAATCACACTTCAATTTGTCTCCATCTTTTACTCCACCTTTTGCTGCACAGAAAGTAGCCTACTTGTGCTGAAAAGGTGAATAGATTGTAGAATAGCCAAAGAAGATGTAGCATTGTTATAAAACCTTTAAAATCTCTAAACAATCACAAGTAGGGCAGGTCATCACAGTTCATCCATTGAAACTGGATTGATGAAAGGTCACTTACACCTGTAGGCTACATTGTATTTGGGAAAAGCAAAAGGTATCAGCATAATGTTATTTATTTATTTATTTATTTTTTATGTATTTATAAACAAAAACATCTCTGTCAGTTCCATGCCGTTTTCAACAGCTATCAAAAACAAAGGTCATTTTTGGATGGATGGATTTTTTGTGAATATTTCTTCTTCTACATAAGATTTTAGTCATCTTTAGTTCATGTAATACTTTATTGTCAATGCACAAATTAAGTAACAGTAGTCTGAAACGTTATTGTTAATGCACAAATTAAGTAACAGTAGTCTGAAACGAAATGCTGTTTTACATCTAACCAGTGGTGCAAATAACTGACATGTCCAAATGGGCCTTGATGAAATGTGTCGCTAGACTGTTCATACACATTTTAACGGGCCAAAGTTGAAGAGCTTTTGTCCGTTATTGTTCGTGCAAATATAGGCTGATTCATGTTCCCTTGCATTGTGTAACTGAGGTCCATGGCTAGTCTGGCTTTCATCAGACCAAGCTCAATCTTTTAAGAAATCAAAAAATAAATAGCGGGCAGATCAGGCTGGGTTCACCCAGCCTAGTCCATAGGCACCCGATATTGTTTAATTTTCAGATTGAGATATACACGCTCTGGCTATTCTAAATGCAAAAATGCATTAGGGAGTTATGACAAAACTGTAACTAACAAACTAGATCCTAATAGAAAGCGGTTAGCTTCCCTAAGCTACAGGTAGGATTATAAGGTAGGCCTATTTACAACATAAATTGTCAATAGGCTATGCTGGCGACACAAATAAAATCTCCTTTGGAAACCAATGGCTTACGACTTACAGTATCAAGCGGACTTAAACTGCCATATCGTGGCGAAAAGTTGTAATAACATTCACGCAGTTCCATGAGTCAAGGAAAGCGCGAATGAAGTAGCCACTTCTAAATGGGACCCACTACACAGTAGCTTAAGGTGTTTTGCTAAAGCAGCCATAATGAAATGAAGGTGTCATTGTTTGGATACTTCACACACACGTGCTTTTTAATTTCACAGACTACAACTACCAAGCTGGAATCAAAGCACATCGATTCCCCTCTCACACCCTGCACGCACTTAAAACAAAATAAACAGGCGTCTCAGTCTCACGCATGTATAGGCAAAACTGTATCAGACCGGTGTAACGTTGGTAAATCTTCCATTGCACAGAATGATTTTGTAGCACGTGCAATAAATGACAGTCGAAAGATACAAACAGTGCTGCTATCAATTTGCTTGGTATAACCGCATTTATAGTTTTCTACAAATGCAATCAATCAAATGGGCCTCCATCACTCAACCAACGCTAACGGTAACATTACCTAGGTCCTTATTGATATTACAAGATTAACGTACCTGCAGTAAAAACCAAGCATGTCCGATAAACATCCTCACTTCATCCTCACTTACACTTCATGTGAACATCGTCCTGTCCTTATTAGATGTTCGCTGCGGTAAATTACAGTCCTTGTAGGAAGTGTCCATTATTTTTTCAACCCACTTTTAACTTCCAAAAAAATTACGTCTCACTGCAACGATGCGCCATCTAGTGGACAAACGACTACTTATCGCCAATACTGAAAATGCAGCCATGATGATGATGATGAATATTTTGGCTTTCTTTTGATCCTATTGAATTTGTAATTATGTATCGGCCGTTCTAATACCGATAGTATGTGGGTGCCTGTGTGTGTGCATGTTTATATGTGTGCACCGCCATTTACAGGCCAATGAGTGTACAGTCACTAAATGTACACATAACCTAATTTTTTTAGCCCCCCCCATGGATGAAATTCTACGAAACTTGGCATATCCCCAGACCCCCAGAGAATGCCAGGTCAATCATACACATACAATTTGGTGCAGTTCTGAACATCTTAACTGAAGATAGGGGCGATTAAAGCAGAATAATATTGCATTTTCATTTTTGACCGGGGCGGGAGGGGGGGCAAATCACAAATGAGTGATTATGAGCCAGGTTGATGTGGGCCCTTGAGACCAACATACCATAAAAGATTCACAGAGAACTGTGTCTGCCCTACCCTCCTTTCGGGGGGTCCAGTCCAGCGGGGGGGCTGCAGATCAAAACGAAAAACGATGGTTCCATGCTATCCATGTGGGGTTACATGCCCACCAAGTTTTGTGTACCCCGGTCTTTCAGTGTCCCAGGAATCCTTGTTGGTGTACGTCACTAAATGTACACATAAATTATTTTATTGTAAGGCCCCCCATGAACGAAAGTACACAAAACTTGGCATGCATTCAGAGGGTGTCATAATGATCCTACACTTTTAATTTCGTGCAGTTTTGACCTTGTCAGCCAGAGATATTGAGATGAAAACACCTAATTTTTTGCTTTTTAATTTTTAACTAGGTGGCGCTATACATGAAATAAGTGGTAATGGGATGGGTTGACATGCCCCCTTAAGACCAACATACAAAAAAAAGGTGGACCTCCTCGGCCCTACGGTTCTCAAGATATTCACAGAAAACTGTCTCCGGCCACCTACAGGCCAGTTGGTGTATAGTAACATAAATTAATTTATTGTGTGGCCCCCCATGAACGGAATTCCACAAAACTTGGCGTGCATACAGAGGGTGTCATAATGATCCTACACTTCCAATTTCGTGCAGTTTTGACTATGTTAGGTCACAGATACCTTCAATTACACCACCTCATTTTTACTTTTTTGTGTTTAACTAGGTGGCGCTATACATGAAATGAGTGGTTATGGAATGGGTTGACATGGCCCCTTGAGATCAACATACAAAAAAAAAATGGTCCTCCTAAACCCTACGGTTTTCGAGATATTCACAGAAAACTGTGTCTGCCCTACCCTCCTTTCGGGGGGTCCAATTCAGCGGGGGGGCTACAGATCAAAACGAAAAACGATGGTTCCATGCTATCCATGTGGGGTTACATGTCCACCAAGTTTCGTGTACCCCGGTCTTTCAGTGTCCCGGGAATCATTGACGGAAATTTGGGCATGCGAAAAAGAAAAAAAAAAAAAAAAAGAAAAAGAAAAAAAATAATAAATAAATAAATTAAAAAAAAAAATCTGACTAAACCTATATGACCGCCGCTTCGCTGCGCGGCGGTCATAATAATACTGCACAATTTAGTCAACAAAGACCAGACAATGCAGTGGGGTTAATCCTCTCACGTTCTTCAAACATAGAAGGCATCCAGAATGACATAGGAACTATTTTCAGAAACCTGAAGAGATTCCAGAACAATCCCTTGTACTGTATGCAATGCAACGTCTGTGTCCTGATGATTTGGACAGAGCTGAGAAAAAAGCTCAAAATACTCTAGTGTACTACTGTACTCTGTAGTAAACCCCCGATGATGGTAGCAGGAGCGGGTAAGTGACAGGAAGTGACAGATGGGCCTCTGGTTCATTTTAAACAGATGCTTCACTAAAGGGCAACATCTCCTGTGAGTGTCGAAGGTCAGTGATTAAAGTCAATTCATAGGGATGAAACGGGGAAGGATGGATGAATGGTTAACAGGATAGACACGTAGGCAAAGAAGAAATATTAGATAATGGATGAGTCAATGAATGGATGCATGGAAGGAGGGAGGGAGGATGGATTAGTGGATGGGCAGGTTAAGCCAATCAGGGACTAGGTTCACAGGTAGGTTTCATCCAGCCTATCAACCTAGAATCTGTCCACACAGAGAGACGTGTACACAGTGGACAGACAAATTGATGACTGGTCAGGGTGAGCGCCATGGGTGGATGAAGAGTTAGCTGAATTGATAGAGATTTGCAAAGGTACAGTAGATACATTTAATGACTGGTTGGATGATTGATTGATTCATTTATTTATCGACTGATTGATTGGTTGGTTGGTTGGTTGGATCGATAAATGTTTGCTATACAAGATATATATACTGTATAAATAGGTTCGTAGATGAATGGATGGATGGATAGATGGATGAATGGCCAGAATGATGGATGCATGGATGGATAATGAGATGGTAGCTGGGTAGGCAGAGAAACACATAGACAGCAGGACAAATAGATGAATGGTCAGGAAGAGAGCCGCACAGACAGACAGGCAGGCACACATATGGCTGGACAGAGGAGTGCAGGGGAAGGTCAGCACCGGTGTCGGCTGCCCCGTGCTCTGGCTGCTTCGCCTGAGGACCTAGAGAGAAATAATAATGGCCTGAGAGGCCCGGGAGGCCAGCGGGATAAATAATACAAACGGGAAAGGCCTCCGCTCTTTTATTGAGCTTTTGAGTTGGAGGGGGGAGGGCAGGCAGGGGTGGGGGAGAGTGGACGAGTAGAGAGCAGAGCAGAGGAGGGGAGGTGGGAAGCCCCCCCCCCACCAAACCCTGCTGTTCTTATCCGGGTCATTAACAGGTCTTTAGCACCATCCGACTAGGGAGGCCATGTTTTCCCTTTCCTGTCTGTGGAGAGGCGCTCAGACGAGGGAAGCTGTTTCTTTGCTATGCTAATCAGAGGCATTAGGAGACCCCCCCTAATCTCGCTCGCTCCGCCCCATCCCCATCCCACCCTTCATCCTGCCTCTGTTCAGGACCGCGCTGCAGCTCAACAAGCAGGCCATTTGCAAACCTGCTGACATCAAGTAGTCCTGCTTAACCCACAGCCCTCAGGACAAGCATAACGAGCCCTAAAAGATGGACAGAAACACGATGAGCAGATGGATGGAGAGAGATTCAGCAGGAGGCCTTTGGTATCATTATTATTAGTTGAAAAGTGATAGAATGGATATGGTAATGTTATGGCTCCTTATGTAATCTCTGTGTGAGATACTAAGCACACCAGCAACAGACTGCTTGGTAATAACAAACATATAAATACCTTATATGCATGTAATAACATATGATAACTCTTAGATGCATATAGATGTATGGAAAATGATCAGATCAGATCACACACACACACACGCACGCACGCACGCACGCACGCACGCACGCACGTGCAGGGGCAGCCGTGGCCTACTGGTTAGCACTTCGAACCTGTAACCGGAGGGTTGCCGGTTCGAACCCCGACCAGTAGGCACGGCTGAAGTGCCCTTGAGCAAGGCGCCTAACCCCTCACTGCTCCCCGAGCGGCGCTGTTGATGCAGGCAGCTCACTGCGCCTGGATTAGTGTGCTTCACCTCACTGTGTGTACACTGTGTGCTGTGTGTGTTCCACTAATTCACGGATTGGGATAAATGCAGAGACCAAATTTCCCTCACGGATCAAAAGAGTATATATACTTATACATACACACGCACACACACACACACACACACACATGGTTGTACATGATAATTTACAAACACAGGTTGGGGGGCATGTTATGAATACTGAGTTGTGTTTCTCTATGAGACACAATGTCTTATATTAAGGGCCCATTGAAAAATAATATTTTCATCAGCTCCATCAGATCTATGTCACTGAGTGCTGGTGAGATAGACTTAAACATGTGGGCAGAGAGAGTTGTGGCCAGAGCCTGATGATGCATCTGCTGGCAGAACAGTCAGTACCATGGACAGGCGTGTTTGTGTGACACATGAGGTTCCAGACTGATATCATGAACTGTATGACACGCCAATGGCCATTAGCGTGTTATCTAAGGCATAATAGCATTTTGCCGTGTTTATCAACGCCATAACCTAACCATAACCTTAACCCTAACCCTAGAGGGCGCCATATACTTGGTTTTGACATACACGTGGAAGTGTGATGATAGTGGCGTGTATGTTTACGTGGCGTTGACATACATGCAGATAGCTCAAAATGCGTGCAGATAGCACGCCAGTTGGCTATTTTTGAAGTGGCGTGTATATTTACGCAAAACCACGATACCAAGTTGCGAGGTTGCATTACCCTACAGGGGCCTTTAGGGGTCATATGGTGTCCCAACTGAGTGGAATGCACACCATGCACATTCATTTTAATCAGCCCAAACTGGGATCCGTAGTTCTCTTTGGATTGACTTGCCGTACTGGGGAAGGTGTGGGAGTTTCACTACTGTGATTATTAGTGATTGAAAATCAAACTAACTTAGAATATCCACGGTAGCCTAGAAATCTAGACGCACCCTAGCAAGGGCGTAGGTTTGGTCTCAGCTTTGGTGGGGACATCCAACCCCCCCCCGGCTGAAAAGTTAACTTTTACTGACAAGAGTCAGACTGTCAATAGACAATAGCCTCTTTCATTAATAGTACTCTAAAGTTAAACTAGCATCTCCGACTGGAGAGAAATATGTGCAGACGAAAACAATTGTTTAAACGTAAATAAATGTTTGACCACTAGATGCCAATTTTGTTTCTCAGATAACAGAAACTAAGCATATCTTAAATTTTAAATTTGCCCAGATTATATAGTCATAATATAATATAGTATATATATATAGTATTTTATTTATGTTACTGAGTATGGAAATGCACCATAGTTTAGGATTGAATATGTCTATGAATTTATGCGACTATAAATTATATTTGTATTTGCTTAACTGTGATTGGAATTCTTTTGCTGTAAGATACCAGTGCCTTAATGGCGATTTCCTTTGTTATTTCAGACTGTTGGCAATACAGAATATCACAATACAGAAGTGAATCTACTCCATCTCATTATATTGTACAGAAATGCTTCTGACTCCAACTGAATTGACAATTTGACATAGGCTAATAATTAGAACCTCACCTGAAGCCCTGATGCTGTTTCCTCAACCTGCCATCCATCTGTAGTGGTTTGATGCTGTCTTTCCTGCATACAAAGTGGTTAATTCATTTTGTAGCCTATCCTTTGGCTAGCGAGTTTAACCCTCCTACCATATTGTATATGATAGTGTTATTTGGATATTATTTATCAAATAATGATTCATTATATTTGAATAACCAACAGTGTTAACTTATTCACATTGCCAACACGTTTTTACAGCATGTGTCATAACAATGCAATGACAGTCCTTCAAACGAATTTGGGTCTCCCCTTTATTTCTCTGCATTGTGTAGGCTACACTCAGAAATACATAACATAAACAGAATAGAAACAAAAAATGTCCAGATCCAATGTTTATTGTGACTTCCAAGATTCTAACTTAAGGTAGGCTAATTAACATTCAGTGACTTGGTAATAACATCTATTGTGATAACGCGACTTCTACGATACCGTGCTGCACACCCCTAATCAATACTCCTGACCTTGGTTGAAAGATTACAGAAGCTAGGTTTATCTTTAACAATATCCTGGGTAACATATGCTATCACCAGTTAATACTATTTTTCCACATAATAGAATCTGCATAATTTGAAAGCCTGGTCACTACCACTGCTAGCTTGTGTGGCTAGTTATTTTGCTTAGTTACACTCTGCTTTATGAAAAAGCTTTGTATGTCCCCTTTCTTCTTCTTGGGTGGCATAGATCTACACACCACAAAAAGGGGTTTGTATGTATGCTGAAGGGAAAAGGGAATATTAAAATGTTTCACTCTGGCCTTTTATGGGGTAGGCCTATGTATTGACAGACAGCCCTGGTAACTGCGTTGTCGTTGACACACCCGCTCGCTTGACTACCAGTGCAAGAATAAAGCAATGTGTGTGCAGCATGCGTGTCAGATAACCCTTCCCCCTCCCCCTTAGGGTGTTCAGCCAATCAAATGACGACGTTTCTTGTACTGTCGTGCTGGCTGTCGGAATGATCAGCAGCACAAATGAGTTCGCTAAAATATTGGTGGGGACAATTTTGTCATCTTAAAATATTGGTTAGGACTAGTCATGAGCGTCCCACCCTAAATCTACGCCCATGGCTGCCAGGGCTAGTCTAGCAACTCTCCGTTGGCTTGTGAGCTCGAAAAATTAAACTTCTATCAGGCCAATCAAATCGTGTATAGAGTCGTTAGATGGGCTTAACATAATGATTGATGGCAGAGTTGCAACGGTTTGGCTTGAATTCCCTGCTACTTGAAAACAAATAAGATAATGTTGCTGTTGGCAAACAATGTGACACAAGTTAAGCTTTTATTAAGTTGGAAAAAGTTTGAACTAGCCAACTAGCTCCGCTGGTGGGAAACGCATAGGACTAGCGCTGTCCTATTGCGAATTATCCCGCCCCTCGGACTGAGTACTGCGAACAGTGAGTGCCCAGACCCTACATTTTAATGTGGGTCTGGCTCGTCAGGCTATATCCATGGGGTATTGTGGGATCGCTTTGTAATCTTATTGGAAAACAATCCATGCGAAAGGTAAAAATGGATTATTTCACCCTTCATTATTGCATGATGACCATACTGCTCTTCTTTTTCCCTTGCTGTGGCCAATAGGCATGTCTTCTTCACATTACTGCCATGGCATGACTTTGTGAAGATGACACATGGGTCCAACCTGACCTGTTTATTATCATTCTTTATTGGCACCTGTGTCACGAGTTTGTAGTCGCAAATAAAAAGGTCTCACCCAATCATCATGCTACACCAGACCCGTCCCCTAGTCATACGCTTTGATTAGTGCTTCGGAGCAATTCTTTTAGAGTTCCCAATTATCCGTTGGCAAAGCGCACATCACTCCTGGGAGCGCAGATCCACAGGAGTGAAAACAAACTCTTGAGTGTGTGGACAGAGAGAGAGTGTGCCGGACGAAATGCCCAATCAACTCGGCACGCAGCGCGATTCCGCAACAGCTATTATGCATTTGGCCAAGCACAATGGAGAGTAAGTGATTTAGCAATTTGGGTCAACGATACAGATTATCATTAAGATATATTACTGTCGCATTTATTATATGTAAGTGTTGGTTAGTCATGGCGAAAGCCTGTGTGCCACCCACCCCCAAACCAGTCCAAAGCAGGCAATCAATTCCACTTTGGTCCAAACAGTAAGCCATGAATCATTACAAAGAAGAGTGAACGGGGGCTGTAATCAATTTTTATTGCCTTTTATTTTTGTTTTATATTCTATGCATTGTTGATGATCAGTAATGCATCTTCAGGGGCCTGGCAGACAATCTCATAATTACTTTGGGCTGTGTCCAGTCCTCTGCTGTTGTGGAAAAATGTGCAGAGGAAATGTTTCTGCAATATCCCTAGTAATGAATAAGCTCTAATGAAATGATTATTTATGGGTCCAG
Organism: Alosa sapidissima; assembly: GCF_018492685.1. Classification (NCBI taxonomy): domain Eukaryota; kingdom Metazoa; phylum Chordata; class Actinopteri; order Clupeiformes; family Clupeidae; genus Alosa; species Alosa sapidissima. The sequence continues at coordinate 3,173,800 of NC_055979.1, read as the reverse complement.
TCCGTATGGTGGCATAGATGCTTGACTGCATCTCTCTCTCTCTCTCTCTCTCTCTATCTCTGTGTGTGTGTGTGTGTGTGTGTGTGTGTTTGAAATTGAATGAATAGATAGATGTGGTGAATTGTGTGTGTGTGTGTGTGTGTGTGTGTGTGAGAGAGAGAGAGAGAGAGAGAGAGAGAGAGAGAGAGATTTTATTTGAATCCATTTGAATTCAAATCTGGAGTGTCACACACACACACACACACACACACACACACACACACACACACACACACACGTGGTAATGCTCCTGATTTGAATTCAAATTAAACTCATTCATGACTGGTCCTCCACTTCATGTTCCAGTATGGCTTTGCACCAAATGGCAGCTCCAAAGCCAATATTAAGTTAACCTACAAATTGTGTTTTTCCCCTAAGGGCAATCACATCTCACATAATTGTTGCTATCGTCTTCTCATACACATGGCCAAATTTATTGGACGAATTAGATGCATAATGGAGAAGAATTCACCTGCTTAGTGTCCATCCTGTCTGGGCCGAAAAAGAAATTGGTAGTGTAACTCGAGTTTAATGTAAGTAAATGCTCGCCAATTAGATCTCAGCAGGCTAAAAAATATGTCAACGGAGATGAATATTGTCACCGTTGCTTTAATTAAATTGCACAGGCTGCAATAATAATCTTAAGAGGTGCAATATTTCTCAGACATGCAAATAATAAAAGGGCAGAAATGTTTTCCTCCTTTTCTGTGAGAGCCTTTTCAGGAAAAATACACATATCCAGACCAGTGTTCCAGAGCAGTGCAACATAACAGGCAGCTTACAATGCAGATAAATCAGTTCTTTGAGATCTCTCAGGTTGTAAATTAATAATATGATGATGTATTGTGTGCATACGAAGAGTAATGGCACACCCAAGGTGTCTCAAGGCCAGTATATATTTCTGTCAATGTGAGTGTGTGTAAAAACAGACACCTTCAAATTAAAGCTGTTTTAGAAAAACAGAAATGACTGCATCATTATACCAACGGACATATAGGATGAAAGAGAATGCAGATAACATACACAGTATCAGACCTTCATATTAAATAATACAAGTGATAAATATCAAACCAGGACCTTGTTTGATTTCTTTTTAGTTCAAAAGCATTTTTCCTCCCAGTATCTCTCAGGCAGCATCCAAGGGCGTCCATCAAGCCGCCCAAATAAAAATCCCTAACCGTGGGCCTATGCCCTCCCCTTCTCAGATGCATAATCACTCACACATGGGCAATTAGGCCTGAAATCTGCCTCTAGGCCAGGCCTCACCTCCAAGACTGGTGCTATTGAAGTCCGATATTAGCCCCTTAGTATGGGAGCGGCGTTCTACTTAATTCGTATTCTGCCTCATCATTAAAAAGCCGCAAAGGCTCATATCAGCTCCCTGTTAAATCACCATCGTTCTCCCAACGCTCTCCCCTCCCCTGTCACCAACAAATGCACAAAGGCAAAGAAAAGAGAGAGACAAAAGTTCAAACAAGGAAGGACACACAATCCTTTTGTCGTTTATTACAGGCAAAGATCCTATTCAAACTTCAATTGAGTGAGTTGACTTCGATTTTTCAAAAGCGGACCAATATAAATGATGTCGCGGAGACAATTTAAATATTCTGGGAGTAACACAAGGATATTAGGGGAGGCCACACACACACAGACCTACACACACACACAGACACCATGTTTAAATGGCTCTCCCCAAGCCTCTCGGTAAATAATTAGATTCTCACACTTATCTTAATGCCGACCTGTTTAATATTACAGAAGCCTGGTGATTGAATGAGGGAGAATCCCTCTGAGGGGCTGAAGACTATCTCAAAGCCTATTCATCTCCCTCCAGCCCTAACTATCCCTCTCTTCCACCCCATCTTTTTATCAGTCTATCTATCTATCCATTTATCTATCATTCTCTATTCTCTCTTTCTCTGTCCCTCCCATTCTTTTTGTCATCCATTTCACCCCAAAAAGCTTTCAGAATACATGTAGTCAGAATAGAATAGAATAGCACATGATTCATGATTCCTTAGTGATTATTATGGGATGGTCTCTGGGCTGTAATGTGCCGGGTTTGGCACAGCAGATTAGGGGCCTTGGACATTTCGGCTGATTCGCGCAGATGGACGCGGCGCCAGAAGTGCCAATTCTACAGCAGCTCGGCAGGACTGAATCCCCCTCATTAGTGCGCTTCCCATCGAGGGACTCCGGTGCAGTGACTACACTTTCATGCTTTTTGGCGTGCCAGTGATCGTCTGTCATTCTCAACAACATGGCCCACACCCTAGGCATGCACTGAGACCTTACTGTGTACTTAGGCAAATGGCTCGTGCTTGCTCAGTGGAAGACAAGTCTTCACATTAGCTATTCTAAAAATAGTTTAAATCATGACATGGACCTTCTCTGAACTTACTAATTGGCTGAGTGAATCATATTCAACCCATTGCTTTTGGGCTAACCAGAAACAATACACTTTGGTTACAAGCTAGCAGAATACACAAACTCAATAGTCTTCCTGCTAACAGCAACTTTCTAATGTACCACTCTCACTGACATCCTGAATAACGTCAAATTCAGAAAAGTTAAACATAGGTGAAAAAAGCAATAAATTAAATTATCCAGTAACACTTTACTTGACGGGTGAGTTCATAACACATTCATAGCAGCTGTCATAAACTGCACATAAAGCATTCATGACTGTTTCATGAGACGTGACTCAACATTCATACCAAACCTTTCATGAATGTGGAAGACAGAACGACGACATCTTGTCGAAATAAAAGTCCAACAATCGCAAAGCAGCATTGCCGTTTTTATTCCAAACCTCTTACCTGATCACGTCACATCTGAGTCAAGGGGCTAAATATTTCATGAATATCTTATGAAGATGTGACGTGATCAGGTAAGAGGTTTGGAACAAAAAAGCAATGCTGCTTTGCAATTGTTGGACTTTTATTTTGACAAAGTTGTTGTCGTTCTGTCTTCCACATTCATGAAAGGTTTGGTATGAATGTTGAGTCATGTCTCATGAAACTGTCATGAATGCCTTATGTGCAGTTTATGACAGCTGCTATGAATGTGTTATGAACTCACCCATCAAGTAAAGTGTTACCAATTATCCTTTCATAATTTAATTTACCCTTTTAGTTGACAGTTCAAATATCTACACCTACGCCAGCAAAATAATACATTTTTAAAATGTAGACAAATGAGATGCCGGTTTTACAGAAGGATGGCCTCTATTTCATCTTTCTTCTGTCAGGAAGCATACTTGGCTGTGGGTGCTCTGATGCCAGTAAACAAAGCAAGTGCATAGGACGCATATGGCTATACTGTAGTTTAGCAGTGCTCAGACACAGACAGCATAAGAGCTGTCTTATTTTTGCTTTATGATGTGATAAAAAAGGGTAAAAATTGAGGACTGTCTATCATTTGAATATTGAAACAACTCAAAACTACAAGGCACACTTTCAATGTCTTCAGAGAGAGATAGGCCTAACAGTCAGCTATCTCATTCAGCTGAAGCTCTGTCTCTCCTTATCCTTCATTTAGAAGATGGATGTATAATTTAAAACTTCAATATGAATCTTAAAGTTATTCCTTAGATATCAGGGGGCCATGGTCAATTATCAGACTTTATCAATATTTCCCATCTATATTGCATATTGACTCATTTGAATTTCATAACCAAAACACTAATATTCCGCCTCCTTATGAAAGCTCCATGCTAATGCGGTGAAAAGGTGGTCTCGGGGCGATCAATTATGCCATGTGTGGGTCTCAGACAGGAGACAGAGAGGGAAGGAGAGAGACAGGGAGGGGGCATAGAGAGAAAGAGAGCGTGTGTGTGTGTGTGTGGATAGAGAGAGAGAGAGAGAGAGACAGAGCGCAGAGGTGATGACTTATCATCTCCACTTCCTCAAACATACCAGCGTAGCCCCTAAGGCCAGACATTTAACCTCCTCTCATCCAAGACTCCTGCTTTGTCAACATGCCTGTGACAGGTGCGACACGAATCGCTATGGAGATGAGGCAGAGAGAGTGGGGGGGCTTGAGGGACGGTGGCCATTTTATGCTCTGCTACCTCAAATGGCAGAGAAGGCCAATAACAACCTGGGTCTGACTCCCTGTGGACGGAACAGAGGTTGGAATGAAATACCTAGGGTTACTTCATTGGGGAAGAGTCTCTTGAGATAAAACCTTCAGACAAATGATTGAATGTGATAAAAGTGGCAGTTTGAGATCAGAGAGACCTTTCCTTCTCTCTCTCTACCCCCCAAAACCCCCCTATTCCCCCGCCCCGTCGGTCTCCCTATTTCTGTCTCTTGTAAAAATAAAAGCAGAGCATCTGGGTCCTCCTTTGACTGCTTTGAACCCGTTTAACTTTTGATCTTTACATCATTTATGGCTAATGAGGCAATGCTGGAGCAGAGGAAATGACCAATATGTCTGAAAGAGGAAATGAAAGTCTGCATTTGATAGGTCAGTATTGCCGTACTGAGAAAGGTCCACTGGAGAAATGATCCCCTTGTTGATTATTCAGTTCAATAGCCAGGAACTTTAGGGCTCATATCACTTGGTTTATGTCTAGATGTGGCCATGTCCAAAAGGATTAACTTGCACCTTTGTTTGCATCAAAGGAAAGAAAAGCAGATTTTGGAACATGCTTAATACAAACTGAATTCCATTAAATGCAGCCTGTTTCTTTGTTTTTTTGTTTTGTTTTTTTGGACTGACACAGACAGCTTTGTATATGTGCTTGTGCGGACAGACCCAGGGAACCACAATATTTCACAGACAACATCCCTGGAGCAACAACATCTTGACCATGACATGGGGTTGACCATAGCCTTTCTTATAGGGAAAAACACTGTTTCAGCTGTGCTGGCTGAGCACAACACTAGTGGCTCTTTATGTGCAATCGTTTTTTTTTTGTTTGTTTTTGTTTGCTCAGTGGTGAATGAATGCAGTGATATTGTATTGGTTGGCGCTCACAGAATGAGAGAGAGAGATGATATGACATCCAATATGAGGCCATGTGGCGCGAACAATACCAGTGTCTGCCCCCACTCCACTCCACACAGCAGTCTTGTACACCTGCTTTTTCTGTGTGTATGTTTGTGGGCAGCCGTGGAGAGATTAGCACAATCTGTTGTTGCAGTCCACTGGACACATGGGGGGCCAAAGCACCACTGCAGGATTGTCTAATAGACTGTGTGTGTGTGTGTGTGTGTGTGTGTGTGTGTGTGTGTGAGGTGAGAGAGAGGGAAGGGGGTGCTGTCTCCCTGTGTGTGCGCGTGTGTGAAGTGGGTCATATCTGTGTGTGTGTGTGTGTGTGTGTGTGTGTGTGTGTGTGTGTGTGTGTGTGCATGTGTGTGCAAGGGGGTATTGTATGTGTGTGTCCACTCCAGTTGTCAGTACTATGGAATACACCTGTAATAGACTAGCATGGAGTGTATGCCCTCAGTGGAGCAGTGAAGACACAAACACAAACAAACACATACACACTCATGCACACAAGGCACATTCACACATTCATATCACCCATACTCACACTGACAGGCATACACTCACATAGACACGTTTGCATCTGTCCTGATTTGCTCTCCCTCATACACACACACACACACACACACACACACACACACACACACACACACATACACACACACTCAAACACACACGCACACACAGGCACATACACACATTGCTGCTTATGCACAGATGCCTTCCTGTGGGAGCATGAGATGAAACAGCGGTTGGGTTGGCTAAGGAAGGGAAAGGAACACAAACATACAAATATGAATTATTGAGGCTCTCTCTCTGTCTCTCTCTCCCTCTCATTCTCTCATTGTGAGTGTGAGTGTGTGTGAGTGTGTGTGTGTGTGTTGTACTCAGGTGTGTGTCTATGAGTTAGAGGCAGGTGAAAACCGTGTCGTTCTTCTGAGTTGTGTGTCTCTCTGCGCAAGCATATGTGTGTAGAAAATCAAACAGTTGAACGTGCCTTCGGTTCTGAATTGTGGTGTCTGTTACGAAAACGCACTTTATGAGCATGTGTGTGTACATGTCTACATGTGTGTGAGTTTGTGTTAGTGAACGCCACCCATACTGACAGGTTTAAAGGTCAGATGTGCCAAGCATCTCAGACCAGACAGACAACCATTTGGAAGAAAATCAGACCTGGGCCTCGATTCTGGAGAACAAAGGATGTTCGTAGTGTAAACACGAGTGCACTGGTTTTAAGATGTTTTTAAGGAGAGTTGTCCACATTACAGTTTTTCTCGATTGCTTTAATGCTCGTTTCAACTCTGACATCACATTTTTTAAACAATTACTGTAACACAGAAACACTAAACAGGAGCACTCTGGCCAAAATGCTACATTTTGATTACAAAAGACTCTTTAAAACATGTAGCAAAAGCTAATTTTGTCTTCAAACGGCACATTTTCTAGACAAATCACTGTGTGATTTCAATAAGCTATTACACACTGAACAACAAAATGCAAGAACAAAAACAACATTTTCAAAATGAGGAGTTTCAGCCTTCTGTCTGTGCCATTTCTTTGTTATATTTCTGGTATCAGAAAATCTGTGAAAAGACCAAATATATTGAATAAAAATTAATTGTATTCATTCTATGCTCTTCTAAGATGTTGCTGTCACCGACATGTAAAATCTACAGTAAGTACCTAGACAAGACCAATTTCATTGAATTACAACTACAACTCATTTTTCATTGAAACAGACCTACAGTTAACCCCGGGGTGATGTCATATCACAGCAGCCCTTTGAACTTTATAGGTCCTATATGCTAATTGACATAAAGACAAAAAATGTATAACTGACATCTGCATGTACAATAACTTAATAAACAATACCTTAATATGCCTATGACACACACAGACTCAAATAATGCTATAGTTGATTAATGCACCACTTTCAGAATTGTTTGTTGCATGATGTGTGACTATACAGTACACATTAGGCTTAGCCTACTCAAGACGTCTGATAAAATGCTCTTTGCCATTTGTGAGTGTCCCACAGTATGTAATATGCATTTTTATGAGCATGAAATATTGTGCTTTTCCAGCTAAAAGGTTTGTCACTGTAATTAAATATGATGAAGAATAGGAACTTAAAATTGGTCAATGTATTCTTAGTCGTAATTTCCCTGTACATCCTACTGGTGTGGTGACCTCAGTGAAAAGTTCCTGTTAAGAGGCTCTTAGGTGTCTACCAGGGGCGCAGGAGGCACGGGGGACGTGGGGGATGTGTCCCACGCAGTGCTGAAGAGACAGCCGTCGTCCCCCTCACTTTTGAGAAGGAAAAAAAGCCTTATATACGCTAAATAAATAATAACCTATAGGGTTTGCGCTAACTATGTAAAACTCCCATTAACAGCATCACATCACTAACCACAGCCATCTACAGTACTGTAAGACTGCACAATCTCATATTCACTCTGTTGGATATCTGAAGCCAGTTTGTCTACTAACAACCATCATTAGAGATGCTTTTCGTTTGGAGCGGCATACTGGTAGGCCATCAAAAGCATAACATTTTCGGTTTGGTTTGGGATCTAATTTACTTTTGGACTGTTTGATTATATTGCTAAATGTTGGGACTGATGGGCACTGAACTCTGGGAGATATTTGATGGTTCACTGTTATGTTTCATGCAGTTGAAAAAGTGTCGGGATTTCCACCGCTGTTTATTGCGAGACAAGGCAGCCATTCATTGAATAGGGGTTGTGCTGTAATAGAAACCTTTTTGCGTAGCCAAGTAGCCTAAATTGAGTTATTGTTTAATTATGCATGATTTAGTAGGCTACTTTTTATTAAATTCGTAGGCTGGAATGCCTTGAGTCACGCAACAATTAAATGTAAAAGGCTTCAGCCTCTGGCAATTAGCTCGAAAGGGGCGGCAAGACAATGAGCTTGAGAACGTGCAGTTGGAGACCCATGGTAGGAAAACGACTTTATTAATCCAACCAATTTCATTGACTTAAATCGAAGCAATGTCTTCTAGTGCTGGTGGACTGATTGCAATTGCTGGTATGGTATAGGCAAATATGGGAACCTGCCTTTATTTGTCCGGCCAGGGCTCGAATTACGTGGGAGCCAGAGGGAGCCGAGCTCCCATAGAGTGACGACTGGCTCCCATGAAAGCAACAAAGTCAAAAACCTGAGGGGGTCTCTCATATCTGAAGGTGTCTGGCATTGTAATTTAATGTTAAACAACCGCTCATTATCCATCCCTGTGCGATCTCTTACCATTAAAGACGTTAAATTAAAATATAGGCTACTACGGGACGTAGACCTACACTACGCTCTTGAACGCAGCATGACACTTCACCACCACACCACAAGACTATATGAGCAAACCGTATCGATTTGACAGCACTCACAAATCTGAAGAAATCACCCTGCTTGAGTCACCCTCAACCTAGCCATTCACATACTGTACATATTTAGGTCAAGAGTGGCGTGTTGGGTGAAGGTCTGGGGGTGAGGTGTGGTTGGTCGTGGTAGTGGGGGATGTGTGCATATGCTGGGGGCCTGGGGCGATGGGTGGCACGCAGGTCCTCCCCTCTGTCAGCTCGTCGCAGTATAACTGCAGGGGCTGGGTGGAACTGTGGCCATTAATGGGTGCCCAGGTTGGCAATCAGTCAGGCAATCAACCAAGCAATCAGTTATTCCTATTATTATACTTATCATTAATAGAATAATTACAACTCCTCTCCTCTGAAACCCTCCCTCTCTACTGTATGTTCCAGCTTCTCTCCTCCTGGCCCAACAGCAAGCCAGCCTTATACATATCCGCACACACACATACATCCTCACATACTCACTACCCCTCACCCCCCATCCCCACCCCCATCCCAACACCACCTCATTCACACTCTTAGAGCTACCATCCGCACCCCCCCCCCATCCCCCCTTCTTTTCATTCCGGTCATCAATTTCATCCCTGATAATCATATCTGTAATCATCCTGGACGCAAATCATCCTTAGCCTTTCTGTTATTAATGTTATGTTGTGTTATGTTTGTGGAAGCCAAGTCAATGTGATGTCTTGTTAAGTTACAGTATGTGTTTATGTAATGTACGTCTGTTTGTCGTATGTAGTATTCATGTGCATGTCGTAGTGTTGCATTTTCTGTAATGTCAATGATGTTTGCAAATAAAAAAAAAAAAAAAAGAAGTCACCCTGCTTTGATGTGAGTGTTTTGTCTATTTGCATAGGCGTTCATTGGGCTAGCCTACGTGGTTTGATACGTGCTGAAAAGTCCTGTTTGCTGTTGAACTTGCGCTTTACCTATTCTATGTTGAATGACAAAGCCATACATTATGGCCCATAATGCAGCCTACAATGATTGTGTTGTCTGATGATATAGCTATCCTCTGCCACTCAGAGCTCCGGAAAGTTCCCAGCTATTTTGAAACACCTGTTAGCAATCTCTGATGTCGGAATATTCAATGGCTACCCGACAATATCTCAGTGCAAACTCCAAAATTGTTCATCGGTTCATTCATTCATTTTCAACACATTAGCCTACTAGAACATAGTTTGGCTGGCTTTATTCATTTCTGCCAGTTAGTGCTTTTTCCCTCGTGTATAAGTTACACTACATGCATTATTGTGTTTGACACTGAGGATAGCCTATCTGAGACGGTGGTCTGGTTTAAATGAGTTACGTTGTGAAATTGAGAATGGCACAGACTAAATCGTTTAGTCTATTTCTTTGTATTGTGAAATTGAAATGAGATATGGACTATTATAATCAATAATATGTTGAAATTAATTAAAAGTAATCAATTTCTATGAAAAATCTATGTCTGTTGTATGCGTGTGTCAAGGTAAAGCCTAGGCCTACCGTGCGCATATACTGTACTGCGCAAAAGCGCCACTTGCGCCTAGGCTATTTCATTGTATCGCCTTGTTAGGCTATGCGCGGGGTGTGTCAACTTTTTATGAGATAGAGAGACCCCCTTAAAGACAAAAAGATCATTCGAGCCCTGTGTCCGGCTATAAATAGAATCAATCCCGGGCTTAATTTGAGGATTTATGGTAGCCTATCTCCTGCTCAACATGACATTAGCTGTTATGTTTATTGATAACAAACTCAACTAGCCTACTGATCAACTCGTTTTCACTAGCCTAACTATAAAATACAAGTATATAGGTCTACCCAAAGTTTTTGTTCTAATACATTTATTTCAAACACAATTTCAAGACACAAATTGGATACTTCAGTTACCTTGGTGCATAAATCCCAGAGAGTAGGCGACCACACCCCAGAGTGATGGGCCTTTCTTACGCGTTCAGTGTGGGGTATAAACAAGCTGAGAATTTAGCGGTGTCACGTCTGGCTGTCACAGACATGGGGAGCTCTTTGAAGCTTGGGATAATGTGGTACAGTTACTACAGTAACAGTATTTTATTTTACTTCTTATGTAATATATATATTTTTTTCAATTTTATAAATGCTTTGTTTAAATGCTGTTGGAACAAATAGTTGATTATAAAGGCAACTTTCTTTTACAATTTTCTGTGTGTTCTAGACTGGTAACTTGTTAAGCCAATATGTTCTAACATTGCATAAATATTAACTGCAGACACATAGTGGAGAGTTGATTTGGTTTATACCAGACAATTTAGGTACTGTAGGCCTAACTAGGCTATTTGATCATGTAGTCTATGTTTGGATCATAGGCATGATGATTCATTCATGGCTTCATAAAATATCAACATCATGTTGCTTTTAGATTATTCTACCATTGGCCCAAGTAGTGTAAAATAAATTAAAAAAATTGCACATAGCACATAGCAAGAAGCTGGTCTGAGGGCAGATCTGGCATTGTGCTCATCTCACAGTTTTGACAATTTTAATCAAACAATATTTTGAAAACAATCAATGGTATTATCTTAATATTCTGGCAAGTTTAAAATATGATGGTCGAAAGTGGGCCAGAGGTGGCGATCCGATATCTGGAAATCTGATTTCACTATGGGTTTGTGTTCACAATTTGGTCCCCCTCACTTTCAAAATATCTCCTGCGCCCCTGGTGTCTACGACTACTCTGGAGGACACATACATCTTCAAGTGTTTTCACAATGTTCTTAAGCTATATGATGGTTTCAGGAATTGCAAGACATTTATAAGAGGGACTTTACAAATGATGGCTTCAAGAAACTGGGCCCAGTCCTTCCAGAATTGTTGTGTGTGTGTGTGTGTGTGTGTGTGTGTGTGTGTGTGTGTGCATGCGTGCGTGTGCTTGTGTGTCTTGTGTTTGCAATGCTTTTCTATGTTCTATGCAGGTAGAGTGGCTGCAAACAAACACACACAAAGTTTATCAGAGCATAATTTGCTCCCCCTTGTGTCGCTATGACAACAGGTGAGTTTGATGTCACTGACAGCTGGCGCTATTGAGTTGACGACACCTGGCTAGGGACTCATCGCTCAGTGATCAGACTCGTGACAGGCAGACAGACAGGCATCACAAGCTTGTCAAGCCACGTGCACCCGCAAAACACAACAAGCGGCACTGTCACGCCAACGGATAACAAGACGGTGCAAATGGCTTGAAGAGGGAAAGAGGAAATGAACGGCAGTGAATGTGAGCAGGGTGAGAAATGGGGTGTGTGTGTGTGGGGGGTGTGTGTGTGGGGTATGTGTGTGTGGGGTTGAGGGTGTGGGGTTGATGGTGGTTGTGACAGCCTCTATAATGATTTAGTCTGCCATCTGTGGAAACAGGCCAGTGATCTGAATCAATAAGACAATCATGCGTATTAATGCACAGATTAGCCGAATGTACTGGTGTGTTGCGTTTTCCCGTTGTTTTGATAAAGTACTGCAGGTTTCTCATTATAATGTAGTCTTAACCTCACATTTTCATTTACATTTCATTTACAACCAAATTTAGTCACATGTAGGGAAGCTTAATTTATGATTTGTGAGCCTCAACTGCCTTGCAAAATTTAAAGTTGTGAAACATTCATAACATTTCGTACAATTATCACAGCTTGACACCTTTGAAACAATCTGAATTTCAATCGATGCATAAATCATTGTTATTGTTACTATGATTGATCTCACCTAATAGTAATACATTAGAATAATTTAGAGAGTAAGGATAAGATCAGCATGGCGAATGAGAGAGAGGGGGAAAGAGAAAGAAAGACACAGAGAGAGAGAGAGAGAGAGAGAGAGAGAGAGAGAGAGAGAGAGAGAGAGAGAAAGAGCAGAGAGAGAGAGAGGGCAGAGAGAGAGAGAGAGAGAGAGAGAGAGAGAGAAAGACACAGAGAGAGAGAGAGAGAGAGAGAGAGAGAGAGAGAGAGAGAGAGAGAGAGCAGAGAGAGTAGGGAAGGTTATAAATTATGTCTGACCCAAACAAGCTGTTGAATAATTTAGTATTGTAACATGGAGGGGGAAAAGATGAGCTGGGAAGCTCACACACACACAGACACAAACACACAAGGCATACGCTGGCACACATGTATACACACACACACACACACACACACACACACACACGGATGTTTCCCTGGCTGAGTGAAGTCTACTGGCTGCTCCTCCATTTAAAGCATTGATGTCTAAAATTCGGAGAGAAAAGTCCTCTGAGCCTCCCTGGCACTCTTTAACTCAGGGCCTTTCGGCAGAGTGGAGTGCTCCACTTTCATCTGTTCTAAAGACCCGCCTGCCTCCTCGCCTCCATCCTCTTACTCAGTCAAGCACCGCTGTTCATTACTGTACATCTTACAGTTAGTGGTACACACAAAACAGATGGGAGGTGCCCTCCCCAAACACGCACATCTCTCCTGTGCTCTCTCATTCTCTCTCTATGTAGACCTGTATGAGTAGAGTGTGTGTGTCTATATAAATATATCAGCAGAGAGAGGGAGATCAATAGTTAAAACAGAAGCTGCAGAGGGACTATTGATAAAACTGTGAATAAATCACAACTATTGCATTAAGATATATATAAATCTTGTGATATTTATATAAAATATTTAAATTTCTAGAAACAAAACGTATAATTTATAACATGAACAGTAATAAACTTACAGACTGTATAGCGTAAGACACCTTGGTTGGTAAACAAGATTGCATAAATAGTACAATAGCACATAAACACTATAAGACACTTTAAATGAAGTAGGTTACCATGGCAGTAAATCCATTTACTTGGAATTAAAGTTTGCTCTGCTTAAATTGTACATGTCAAATCTGGCCATTCTGTCTGTATGGACCTTGAGGTGCCCCAGTCCTAGAAGAAAGGTGCCCCAACACCATGCCTGTACACACAACTATAATATATTGATTTATAATGAGGGGAAAACTATGAGTTGTTGAAATTTGATGAAAAACGAAAAACAAAGGCGAGGGATGCTTTAATTGATATTTTGGAAAGCCTGCCTATCTGCATCTACTCACAATGCTCTTAACAATACTACAAATAATTTTAAAGAGTTTGTCCCAAGATTTGGTTTCTCATCATGAAGAGCCAGAGCAGCTGGACCTACGAGACTAATGAACAGATTACTTGTGAATTCATTTTAGTTAAAAATAATACAAATTAAGCACACTTGTTCAGAAAACAGTAGGATTAGCTTAGCCTATAAATAATACAAATTCACTAGTCAGATGTTAGTATTGAGTTAAGAAATTGAATGTGCTAATGAACATTTCCATCAAATTACTCCTATTTATTCAGTCTCACCTCTAAACCTCATGTTATGTGACCTATTGCTCTGGTAGAACTTCTACACCCCCAACCAATCTCAACATCAAGATAGCTTCATTAATCCAAATGTTTGAGTAAGAAATAATGTTTTTTTAATTGTAAATTTATTATTGTGTGGTATACAACTGTGGCAAACAAACACTTAATCTGAGTTAACAAGAACTCTGACCATGTTTTCCCCCTGCATTTCTATAGGCTTAGCGTTTGCTGCAAACAATCCAAAATCTGATTGCGAACCTAATGCATTCAATGGCAACACAAATTATTACTTAAATGAAGATAATGTGAAGGAGCCCCCCCCCCCCCCCCTCCCTTTCCCCTTACTTCTCATCAGTGCTATACGGTGTTTGGCGACCGAGTGCTGCCCCTAACCGTGCTGTTTACTGGAGAGAAACAGAAGATAACAAACTGGCTTGCTGCTCTCGCCAAGTCCCACTGCCTGATATTTCTAATCAGTGTGGATAATTATTTCGTGGTTGATATTCATGAGTGGCACAGGAGTGTTCTCCCATATGCCTTAACTTGCCTGTAATTAGGTTAATTAATCTTGTTGCAGATCCAGAACTCGACAAGATTAAACATCCGCCATGTCGGCTGCTGGACTTTCCAGCCCATCAAATTTGTGCGGCGTTCCCCAGTGGTCTGTTTATTTTCAATTAGCAGGCCTGGATCGCCTGCCAGCGCCCAGGAACACAGGACATTTCTCACCCAGGCTCAGAAAAGGGGTGACAAGGATGTAGCCACTGCTAGTGGGTCAGTAAACACTCACACACACATACTCACATCTAGGGACTTATGTACAGTACCGTAACGCCTCCAATTACCACCACTTTCGTTCGAAAATTCTAAAACACTGATGTTTAATACTTCAAAATAACATTTGATAAATTAACCTTACATTTTTCAGTAGCCATAGGTGTGTAGATTTGAACAAAATCTGGTTTGGTTCTTACCGGGGCTTTTACTACTGATTTTGTTTACCACGCTCGGAGGTTAGTCCCGGCCTGGTGGGTCGTCTACTTCCACTGTTTCACACGGCACATGAACGGTTAGACCGAGAATTCTTGTCGCTACTTCAAAATTCCACTGGAGATCCAAGCGGACTTCTCAGCCTTATAACACTGTTTACAGCTCTTCGAGTCAGGGTAAAATGTAATTTTTGGTAGATTACATAGCTCATTTAGATACACCAATGGTGTGGGTGCTTCCATTTCTTTAGGAATCTGCTGTATTGGTTTGTATAGAAATTAATATAGATAGATAGATAGATAGATAGATAGATAGATAGATAGATAGATATTAGTGACACATACATGCAAGAGGACGGAAACACGGGACTGGTGGTAATAGGGGGCGATCCGATACATGTATTCATATATTACCACCCACGAATATACATGGTGTATACAGATACACTTAATATAAACATAGACAAGCTGCATCTTTACAACAGGTATTCACTTATCTATTCAACACATTGACCATTCCTTAACACACACACACATAGACACACACACACACTACATTACATTTAGCAGACACTTCTTGACCAAAGTGACTTACATATGTCAGCTATTACAAGGGATCACATTGTCCCCGGAGCAACTTGGGGTTAAGTGCCTTGCTCAAGGGCACAGCGGTGGAAGCCGGGAATTGAACCGACAACTTTCAGGCTACTGCACGCTAGCCCAGCTCCTTAACCACCACACTACCACCACACATGTGTGCTTAGACTTTCACACAGAACACTTGAGTCACACAGAGACAAACGCAGGCAATATTCTTCTTATTACGGCCGGAAGCATCTGGTATCTCTGTATCACACAGACATGGCAAACGTGCCGACATACCGCTTCTCCCCTGCTGGCAGACATACAGTTCAGCTGTGAATACTGTGAGGTCCATCCAGAGGCTGACCACCATAATGTGTGTGTGTGTGTGTGTGTGTGTGTGTGTGTGTGTGTGTGTGTGTGTGTGTGTGTCATGAAGAGCGGAAAGGAAAAGAAAAGAGAGAGAGGCAGAGAGACAGAGAGGCAGAGAGGCATGCAACAGGAGCAGAAGAAAACAGCGAGGAGTGAAAAGAAAGATATAAAAACCACAGATGTGTCTGGACCTTCATCCTGTGTCCTTCCACTTTTCTGCTGCTCTTTTCAAGCTCCTGAAAGTAGCCATTTGCATATCCTTTTGTGACCTTATGAGTCAGTGTGTGTGTGTGTGTGTTTTCTACCTGACCCTGAGCTCTGCTTATATCATCTAGGGCCGCATAGAAATGATGAAACTGACCACCAATTGCAGATGACCATAAACACAGAGATAAGAGGAATGGGAGGAGAACAGGGGAGGCACAATGACGCCTCTCACCACCTCCACCTCCTCCTTCAGCTCTTCACTCACAGGGTAAAGAAAATCATTCATGACAGTCCCCCTTCTCCACGCACAGTGACCTCTATTGATCGGAGGGGCCCGAGTGGACGTGGGGTGGTGAAGGACATGTTTTCATTGCAAAGCCAGAGAGGTGTAGGGGGGGGGGGTTCTAGGGCAAAAGAAACCGAGGAGAGCAGCAGAGGTGAGAGCAGAAGGGGAGAACGGAATCTATATTCATGTTAAACACTTTCAAACTCCATTGATTTGACGTGCAAAGAAGTAGCTGTGTAGATACACTTCTCTAGTTTGTCGCACAATGGTAAGAGTCCGTTTCAATGACCACCTCTGACCTTCCCTCTGCCATGGTAATAGGGTTCCTTTATGTGTTGTCTTTTATTTATTTCTCTTTGCTTTATTCTAGAGATACACACCATCAATAGCGATCCACACCATCGCCAACCCAACGGATCCAACCACGCAGTTACATTTCACCGTTGGATGTCAGTAACCGCAATAGATCTGAGGATGAAGATGAAGTCATGAGAGTGATATTTTTCTCTTTTCTAACTACGGGACATGGAGAGGTGAGATACAACCATTGTATTTACTGTGCTCTGCTACAGAGTGTGATTTAAGGTGTCTATCACCAAGCAGCCAATCCACAAATGATTACATGTATAGATAGCTATAGATAGGAAGACACAAAACAACTCCACACAATGTTTTAATCCTAGCCTGTCATGCATCAGTAACCAACTCTGTCATCTATCAGCAACAGCCAGCTGTGCCAGGGATGGATTACTGCACGGGCCTACCGGACCCAGGCACAGGGGCCCAAGAGGTCAGGGGGCCCTGAAGCCCAAGCCTTTGCATGGAATCATTGCCTCAATATCAACAAATCAGGATGTAGGCTATGAATCTGATTGAATTTAGTATTGGCCATCCCCAAAATGCACCAGAATACAGGAAATCACATTAAACAAATTTAAAAAATTCTGGGGGAGGACCCTCAAACCCCCCCTCCCACATATACGACAATTAGTGGGGGGCCCTTAATACATCTGGGCCCAGGGGCCCGAAAGTTCATAATCCGCCCATGAGCTGTGCTTGTAATGTGTATGTGTGTGTGTGTGTGTGTGTGTGTGTGTGTGTGTGTGTGTGTGTGTGTGTGTGTGTGTGCATGTGTGAGTGCATCCATATTTAAATTGATCTGTTTGCGCATGTACAGTAATTTCCCGTGTATTAGCTGCATTGTGTATAAACCGCAGGTGTTTTATGCAAGTCAAAAAAACAAAACCATATTAATACCATATTACAGTAACTGCCCCCATGTATTAACTTCATAGCTGAAGAAATTTTGCAAAATCAAGGTATAAACCTCGGCTAATAGTTGGGAAATTACAGTATATTTACATTTGTATACTTCTGTGTGTTCATATTTATATGTTTGCGTATGCGTGTGTGTGTGTGTGTGTATGTGTGTGTTTGTGTGTGTGTGTGTGTGTGTGTGCAGAGCATGTGTTTGATTGCCACACAACAAACCGCTACAGCAGGCTAAAGCAGTACACAGAAGCACACACACACATTCTCATCTGGTCCCTTCTCTGAATCTACTTATCTAAGCCTCAGCTTCCACTGACAGACTCCCGAACACCAAAGGTGACACAATACTTTCAAAAGTGGTCGGCTACAGTTTCATGAGACTACTCAGACTATCAGAGGCGTCCTTGGAACATTTGAAAGATGTATGAGCATTTCATTAGGATTTCATCATCTATTAGAGCTACATATAATTGCCTTTGTAAATTCAGGTCAAACTCCACATTTCATTACGTAAGGTAACAATAATTAGAAGTACTCAGCTATAGAGGTGTGAAGTTATATTGCAAAATGTCTGTTTTCATTATCTCAGTTAGAAAAGATGTAAACTTTCATCTTTAGTAAAATGTTGGTAACTTTATTAGGGTGCATAGTCAATTTGCCAACCCTTACATAAATGCTTCATAAATCATTCAGAAATCAATCAATTCATGCACTATGCTACATTACTATGGAATAATAACTATTATGATATAATATTAAGATAATTTTCTTCAAAATGAAAGTCCTATTTTGCGATCATATTTTCCATTCAACAATGAATATCCTCCGTAATGCAAACTTCTATTGTCACCTTAAAGCAGAAAAATGGAGAAACTGTCAAAATCAAGATGATATTCGGAGATAAAAAGTCAATTAAATAGTCCTTACTGGGATTCTCTTAAGCCCACAAAACACACGGAGGCAGAAACCTCTTTCTTGGATCTGAAACCAATAGTAAATCAATGACAGATACAACGTGTCCAAAAGGTTAAACTCAAAAGATATAAAAACGTTTTCAAGTAAGAAATACAGGCTAGTTGAGAAACACACACAGAAGAGTGCATTACAATGAAAGGGCCAAGCATATAATTCTTACCAAGTTAACTTTCAGTGTCAGAAAAAAAAGAGGTAAATTTGGCTTTGACTTTTGGGATGCAGTGGGGAACAAATATAATACTGTACTGAACTGGATGTAAGATTAAATATAGGTAAACCAATAGGTCTCAAAAGGTTTATCCCCAAAAGCATGTGTCTCACCCCTGTCTTGTAAATAAACTGTACAGTATATTTTATCAATATTTCCCAGCAATATGACACAAGTGGGAGTGGTGTTGATAAAGGATATTGCCACAGCCATGGTGATATCCTTTATCAAAACCACAACCATGAGTGTCATATTCTACAACAGTTACATTGCCAACTAATTGAGTTTAAATAAATTTGTGTTTTCTATTTAGATTTTTGTTTGTTCATCCTCTGTCCACAAAGATAGTTCTAATCTTTTCCTTGCCATTTCCTGTTTCCAAGCAATGTAATGTATTACTTTGGAGTCCAGATGAGAGGCACACACTGTGGGAGCTTTGTGGTCATGGGTATGGGTGGTGCTGTTGCCATACAAAGCTGTGATGCTGCCACTCTGAACACTTTCGATGGTACAAAGCAGGGGCGATTCTAGACCTAGAGCTTTGGTGGGGCACAGGCCCCCAACCCCCAATACATAAAAAAAATTAAAAATAAATGTGCGCGCAATATGAAATAAATGGCTAGCTTACGAGTAGGCTACAAGCTTCAAAATCATTATTGTCACTATCATACTGTAGGACCAGCTCTCTCTCCCTCAATTGTTGTAAGAGCCACTATCCAGCAACATCCAAACACATAGGCATAAGTAGGCCTATACTCACTGCATGAATTTAATAGGCTTTCCTACTAACACAAGGGAAAGCTTATTTTTTAATCAAAATTGAGATATACTTCCCTCCCAGGCAAGGGTCCTATAGTCATCCTGGCAATACTGCAGTTCTTTGTAGCTTAAATAGCCTACTAAAGCCTTCATATTGACTTTTGGTGATAATTTCCAAATTTAGCCTATAATCTACACAGAGTCTGTGTAGATTATTGTAGGCTACATTTGCAAATGCAGCAAATTTATTTAAGTTGGCCATTAAACCATTAATCAAATCACAGCACTGGCACTTTAACATAAATGTTAATGTTACCGTTAATGTGGGCAATTATCATACCTCCCTCGTCCTCCTCATCTCTCCTCACTGTTCCTCTCCTTCTGCCTCTGTTCAGGAAGAATTTTCTGATGTCCATCTCTGAATAGTTTATCAGAAGGCTATGTTTAGTAGTACAGTGGGACAGCTTCACAAACAGTATAGGCTACTTTTACAGGACTCTCTCTACACTATACGTAAATCATTATTAATTGTCCGCATGTGTGCATGCAGCCTACGCATGGTGTGAGCTCCAGCGGTTTCCACTGTACAACGAAACACTCAGAAGAATCTGAACGATTTTCATTGGTTGTTGCGTTCAATCTTACCCAGCTACAGAGGTGCTATTTCCTGATTGGCTATTATGGCCCCTTTCTTTTTTTCCTTGTTTGTTTTTTATTGGCTGGTAAGTGACAGGCTCAAGTCATGACTAAAACAGGCACGGAGATGCGCTCATAAATGCCGTTTCCAGCGAGAGCAGCGCTAGAATTTTACTGGGGCACTGGAGACTTTTACTAAGGCACGTGCCCCAGTGAATAAGGTCTAGTGACGCCCCTGGTACAAAGGTAAAAGTTGATGAGTCTTTGTCAAACCTCCTCTGCCATTGAAGAAAGAAAAGTCTCTCTGTCGTCATCACCATTTATGTGGTATGACCAACTCAGAGCCTCGCTGATGTTAAGCTCTAGAAATCTGAAGCAGCTGACTCTCTGCACTGCTGAGCCCCAATGTGTATGGGGGTGTGCACTCCTGCCTGCTGCCTTCTGTAGTCCGAGACCATCTCCTTAGTGATGCTGAGCAGCAGGTTGTTGTGCTGTCACCCTGTGGTTGAGGTTGCCTTATTCTGCTCTGTAGGCAAACTCATCTCCATTTATAAAGCAGCCGATTATGGTGGTGTCATCAGCAAACATAATGATAATGTTGGAGATGTGTGTAGCCCTGAGCAGCAGGGAGCTCAGCCAGGGATGGATTACTGCACAGGCCTACCGAGCCCAAGGGGTCAGGGGGCCCTAAAGCCCAAGCCTTTGCAGGGAATCATTGCCTCAATATCAACAAATCAGGATGTAGGCTATGAACAAGGGTGCGGGAAGGGGGGTGCTGAGGGTGCTGCAGCACCCCCTGCTGGCAGGAGATAGATTTTTAAGATGTGTTATGTATATTTTTAAATAATTACTGATTCGCTGTCTGACATTATTTTTGTATGTGAAATGATGAGTCAAATAGCAAAAAAGGGTTATGGATTGGTTCGAATATAGGCTACTAAAAATTAACAGTTATAGAGATCAACGTGAATGTGAGTCAGTTAGGCTACTGTAAGAACCGTAACGTGGTTTCAGCTATGTGATAGCGATCAAGTGTGTAGGCCTACGGTTGATATAGGCCTACATATTCTATGCGATTTACACGTTCAAAAAAGCAGGGATAAGCTGAAAGAAACTTTAATTGTGTTGTACAGTTTTGCAAAACCAATAAATTATAGCTAGTGAAATCATTTCACTAGTCGCTAAGATAGATATTATTAGGAAACATTCTTGCTGTGGAGATGACACACTTTAGGCTATTCAGGAATTATTTGCGAGATCATTGCAGCCTGATTATTAGCCTATATTTAAAGCCAAACATCTCTGGTGTGGTTTTGACAATCAGAAAAGTAATTTTCCTTAGCTATACTGAAATAGGCTTATGATGTCAAGTACGCTTCTGTGGGGTTAGGGTGGGTGCAGTGGAGTCGGAGTACTGTCGCGGAACATTGGAATTTGTGGCTGACCAGGATGTTTCTAAAACTTCTCTCTATCACCCGCACACCGCACTAAAATGCTGTATTTAGCAATCGTCGGACATCCATTATTTTTGTTATTCAGCACCCCTGGTCAAAAACAGGTTCCCGCGCGCCTGGCTATGAATCTGATTGAATTTAGTATTGGCCATCCCCAAAATGCACCAGAATACAGGAAATCACATTAAACAAATTAAAAAATTCTGGGGAAATCACATTAAACAAATTAAAAAATTCTTCCCCCCCCCACCCACATATACGACAATAAGTGGGGGGCCCTTAATACATCTGGGCCCAGGGGCCCAAAAGTTCATAATCTGCCCATGAGCTCAGCACACATCCCCGTGGGGCACCAGTATTATTGTGTCGTGTTAGTTACTGAAGATCCCAGTAATTACTTTTGTATGGCCCATAGTGAATGAATGAATCTGTGTGCGAGCTTATTTACAGATGGGTTGTGTTGTGATGTATTTTCTGCAGTTGTATTAAAAGTACTTTTGGCTGTATCTTATGGATCCCAAACATATAAAAACCCATCCCAAAGGAGAAAATAATAGATTCTGGTCCGAGGTACTATGTTTCAATCCAGGAAGAGCGCTGAGATCTTAAGCTCCTGTTCGTGCATGTGTCTGTGTGACTTGGTGTTTGACTATGTGTGTGTGTGTGTGTGTGTGTGTGTGTGTGTATACATACTTGCAAGCAGGGTTTAGCGGGGCCAGCCCTCTAGGTGATCCACAGCTGTTTAGCATTAGCCTTAGCAGCCTTGCTCTCTTCTGGTGGGATATGAGCTCTGCTGAGTGGTGTTGTGACAACCAGGTTCCGAAATCCCACAGGATGAGACTGCATGCTCCTGCTAAATCTACTAGCGTTAGCCTCTGCCTTGTAGCACCAGGCTGTAACTTTGACAGTGGTTAGTGTAAGCTCACCGGGTGAGCGCCTGCATAAGACTAGCGGCTAATAAGGTGGTCGTCCAGGGAGTTAGCCCTCAGACTAAAGAAGAGAAGTGGGCACTCAAGTGAGTCAGTCTTCAGTTCTTGGTCTGTCTGACCAAAAATATGTGATTGCAGAGGGATAGTCTCTCTCTCTCTCTTCACTTATTATGACCACCGTGCAGGATTGAATTTAGTGATTCAATTTCACCGTGCACTGATTGAATTTAGTATTGGCCATCCCCAAAATGCACCAGAATGCAGGAAATCACATTAAACAAATTAAAAAATTCTGGGGGAGGACCCCCCCCCCCCCCCCCCCCCCCACATACGACAATAAGTGGGGGGCCCTTAATACATCTGGGCCCAGGGGCCCAAAAGTTCATAATCCGCCCATGAGCTCAGCACACATCCCCGTGGGGCACCAGTATTATTGTGTCGTGTTAGTTACTGAAGATCCCAGTAATTACTTTTGTATGGCCCATAGTGAATGAATGAATCTGTGTGTGAGCTTATTTACAGATGGGTTGTGTTGTGATGTATTTTCTGCAGTTGTATTAAAAGTACTTTTGGCTGTATCTTATGGATCCCAAACATATAAAAACCCATCCCAAAGGAGAAAATAATAGATTCTGGTCCGAGGTACTATGTTTCAATCCAGGAAGAGCGCTGAGATCTTAAGCTCCTGTTCGTGCATGTGTCTGTGTGACTTGGTGTTTGACTGTGTGTGTGTGTGTGTGTGTGTGTGTGTGTGTGTGTGTGTGTGTGTGCATACATACTTGCAAGCAGGGTTTAGCGGGGCCAGCCCTCTAGGTGATCCACAGCTGTTTAGCATTAGCCTTAGCAGCCTTGCTCTCTTCCGGTGGGATATGATGAGCTCTGCTGAGTGGTGTTGTGACAACCAGGTTCCGAAATCCCACAGGATGAGACTGCATGCTCCTGCTAAATCTACTAGCGTTAGCCTCTGCCTTGTAGCACCAGGCTGTAACTTTGACAGTGGTTAGTGTAAGCTCACCGGGTGAGCGCCTGCATAAGACTAGCGGCTAATAAGGTGGTCGTCCAGGGAGTTAGCCCTCAGACTAAAGAAGAGAAGTGGGCACTCAAGTGATTAAAAATATGTGATTGCAGAGGGATAGTCTCTCTCTCTCTCTTCACTTATTATGACCACCGTGCAGCGAAGCGGCGGTCATATAGGTTTAGTCAGATTTTTTTTTTCTTTTTCGCATGGCCAATTTTCCGTCAAGGATTCCCGGGACACTGAAAGATCGGGGTGCACGAAACTTGGTGGGCATGTAGCCCCACAAGGATAGCATGGAACCATTGTTTTTCGTTTTGATCTGTAGCCCGTCCGCTGGACTGGACCCCCGAAAGGAGGGTAGGGCAGACACAGTTTTCTGTGAATATCTCGAGAACCATAGGGTTTAGGAGGTCCACCTTTTTTTTGTATGTTGATCTTAAGGGGCCATGTCAACCCATTCCATAACCACTCATTTCATGTATAGCGCCACCTAGTTAAAAACGAAAAAGTAAAAATGAGGTGTTCGCAGGTAATGGCAGGTATCTGTGACCTAACATGGTCAAAACTGCACAAAATTGGAAGTGTAGGATCATTATGACACCCTCTGAATGCACGCCAAGTTTCGTGGAATTCCGTTCATGGGGGGCCATATAATAAATTAATTTATGTTACTGTGCACCAACTGGCCTGTAGGTGGCCGGACAGAGTTTTCTGTGAATATCTTGAGAACCGTAGGGCCTAGGAGGACCACCTTTTTTGTGTATGTTTGTGTTAAGGGGCCATGTCAACCCATCCCATTACCACTCAATTAATGTATAGTGGCACCTAGTAAAAATTAAAAAGCAAAAAATGAGGTGTTGTAATCACAATATCTCTGGCTGACATGGTCAAAACTGCACGAAATTTAAAGTGTATGATCATTATGACTCTCTCTGAATCAAGTTTAGTGGACTTTCGTTCATGGGGGGCCATACAATAAATTAATTTATGTGTACATTTAGTGACCGTACACCAACAGAGTTTTCTGTGAATATCTTGAGAACCGGGCCTAGGATGAATTTTTGTGTGAATATCTTGAGAACCGTAGGGCCTAGGATGAATTTTTTGCATATGTTTGCCTCCAGGGGTCATGTTAACCAATTCCATACGCACACATGTGCATAAACAGATATTCACACACACACACACATACATTCACAGTAATCATACGTATGACACATACACACACAGTAGATATATGTACGCATGCATGCACATGCACACACACAGGCACACCCACAAGTACATGCACGCACACACACACACACACATACACACACACACACACACACACACACATAAACACGTACACGCACACATGCACACAATTCAACAATTTCTCAGGATTATGAACAGGCAAGATGGGGGTGGGGTTGTATAAAATGTATTTAAGTAACTAAGCATGTTTTGGTACTTGTTGTCTAGCAGATACCAGTGAGAATTGAGTGTGCATAATGCAATTCAGTGAGACAGTTAGAAATATGCCTTTCGCCTTTTGTTTTTAGCCAGCAGCCAGACCAGCAGATAC
The DNA here is from genome assembly GCF_018492685.1 of Alosa sapidissima. Lineage (NCBI taxonomy): Eukaryota > Metazoa > Chordata > Actinopteri > Clupeiformes > Clupeidae > Alosa > Alosa sapidissima. Next base: position 3,148,791 of record NC_055979.1, on the reverse strand, counting down.
CCTGACTTTGCTGAATTACTGAAGCTAAGCAGGAACAAAGTAGGAAATGAACACAATTTGACAAGCGTGCCTTTTTTTTGTGGAAAAAATGTGCCGGACTGGGCGGCGGTCATATTTTGTACCGCTCTGCGGTACATCTAGTTATCTTTTCCATCTGTCCTCAGTTTCCCTTGTATCGTTTCCTCTAGGGACTGAATGGGATAAAATGACAGAAGAGAACCTGATGTATTTTCCATTTCTCTTCTGTGTATAATCCCACCAGCTGCTGGAACAGGCAGTAGGAAAACACTCAGACTCAGACACCTTTAATTTATGACAGCACAGTGCGCCTGCATTTATCCCAGAACAGGACTCTCAGAATACACAAGGTCATCCTTAAAAAATGTTTTAATCCAGACACATAGATAGAGAGAGAAAGAGAGAGAGAAGGAGAGAGAAACACCTGAAAAAACGTCTGGCTCTTCCTTGGGTCTGCCAATCCATCTGAGTGTTATTGATGGCTGCACCCACATCTCCTCTCTGCAGCGAGTGCGGGTATCAATGAGAATACATCATCGGGGAAAAAAGCTGCACCGGAACCACACGGACGCCATAAATCTGAGCCTCTCGGCCGGCCGGCCGCGCATCTACGCTAGCAGGTGGGATGGGATAGGGGGAGGAGCGGGAGGAGTGAGGGTGACAAACAGTGACAGGGAAGGACATTCCACATGGAGTGGCAGCAGTGGATATGTGACTGTGTGTGTGTGTGTGTGTGTGTTGGAGAGGGGGGGCAGTTAAACCAGTGAAAGATGAAGAGGGCGGCAGACTGTTGGGGATAGGAGGTAGGAGGTGGGCGTTTGCAGGTTTTAGGGTTTAAACGTGGCAGGTCATTCTCTCTCTCTCTCTCACACACACACACACACACACACTTATAAATATTGCCATGGTTGTGATTTTTTTTTTTAATTATTGTGTTCACTGTACACATAATGAGCCCAATGTACCATCAATGCAAGTGTTTAATTACCTTCCTTCCAGAATACACTGAATAGGACTGATAAATAGGCCATTTATATAATTAGTAGCATGCCGTTTCTGGTTAAATCCCAGCCATTTATTATTTAAAGTTCATGTACAAATGCAAGTTATTTTTCCATTCCAACAAATACCTGTATATTTGTTGTGTATGGCTCAGCTTACAGTAATAAAGAGTTCAACTTAAATTTTTGGAAGATAATGACTGGACATTTCCATTGGGTTACAGACTTTCTTGTGGCAAGATGGCGAGAATCATGGTGAGAAGCATCAACAGAAGAAAAATAAATATTAAACATACAGTATATTTAGTATATTTCAAATATTTCTAAAATAAAATTAATGAAAATATATGTAGTATATTTAAAATGTTGGTAACATTTTACTTGGATAGTTCACTCACAGAGACTTTAAGGGATGGTGGTTCGGTTTATTTTTTGGATGATAACGAGTTAAAATTATGTTTATCGGAGGACCGTAGACCTCCGATAAACATAGAGCGTTGAAAAACAGTAGTTCCTCCGCGCTTCTGTAGGCTACTATCTGGTCAACGGGAGAGGACTAATTGTAGCGAAAGATGAGTTTTATGCATACTAGACTCTGACGAAGACGTGGCAGAACGTTGAAACGTTAGTCCCTTATGTTGGCACTTTAAATAAAATCTGAAGTGTTGCTCCGGTAAAACATAGACCGTTGTTTGCATTAGCAAATGCAATAGCTTGTAGCAGCGGGCATGGAGCCATGCCAAAACAAGTCGCTAATTTCAAACCCCTGACTCAAAATAGCCTTACACTTCGGTGGTAGTGTGGAGAGGGCCCCACAGACAAATTGAAGTATAGTAAACATTTTTAAAGTGTACTGTTATGTATTGGGGGTTGCTCAGACCTACACAAGAGCAGACAGCCCACTGTCACACATACAAACATCCTCCATCCATAAGGGGCGCCAGCTACTTCCGGTCTTGTGATGTGATTGACTGTAAGACGTGCGGAATGGCAGTCAATCGGGAAGGCTCAGAGAACTGGGGAACTCAGCTGCTGGGCCGAGGCTGTGAACCTCCCAGCTGCTTCTCCGTGTGATATATGAACTGTGCACTTGGACTGATATTCTGTTTGGTTTAGTGGTGGTTTGGTTTCGTTTGGGGCCTGTTTTCGTTTGTTTGTTTGTTTCCGTCCTGCATCACCGTGGGGTTTCCCGCACGGTGGACACCAACCGCGAGCTGGACGCCTTGGAGAGGCAAGAACGATGTGGCCCGACGGAAAGGTAAGCTAGCCGCCCCTTTGGCTTCTCATTCACACCCAGCTCAAACATCCTGACTGACACGTCCTCTGCACACATCCAGATTAGGGGGTTTAAGGTCTGAGCAACGTAGTGATTTCCCTAGACGTGTAGCACGGGTCGCTAGACCAGGATTCCCTAATACAGTGAGGCAATAAGGACGGTTTCTGAAGCCAGCACATTGCCTTATTGTGATCATCAAATGTGCGGGCTCGTTCAACTTTTACATCATATTCAGCCAGATCTGCGCAACGCTGCGAGAAGTCAAACTCTGGACTAGTGGACTATTCAAGTAAAGTGTGACCAAAATATTTAATATAAGCTTTTTGCACTGAATGCTGCTTAGAAAAATAATGAAGCAATCCATTCTTGATATGCATGATGATGTGCTGGATTACAGCATGTCAGACTCATGGTTTAACTAGATGTACCGCAGAGCGGTACAAAATATGACCGCTGCCCAGTTCAGCACATTTTTTCCACAAAAATAAATCACGCTGAAAGTATATGATTCTAACTGTCTCACTAAATCGCACTATGCACACTCAATTCTCACTGGTATCTGCTAGACAACAAGTACCAAAACATGATTAGTTCATAGATTTCACATGTAAAATTCATTTTATACAACCCCACCCCCATCTTGCCTGTTCATAATTCTGAGAAATTCTTGAATTGTGTGCATGTGTGCGTGTACATGTTTATGTTTGTGTGTGTGTGTGTGTGTGTGTGCGTGCTTGTGTGTGTGCCTGCGTATGTGCCTGTGTGTGTGCATGTGCATACTGTGTGAGTATGTGTCATACGTATGATTACTGTGAATGTATGTGTCTGCGTGTGTATCTGTTTATGCACATGTGTGCATATGGAATGGGTTAACATGACCCCTGGAGGCAAACATACGCAAAAAATTGGTCATCCTAGGCCCTACGGTTCTCAAGATATTCACAGAAAACTCTGTTGGTGTACGGTCACTAAATGTACACATAAATTATTTTATTGTAAGGCCCCCCATGAACGAAAGTTCACGAAACTTGGCATGCATTCGGAGGGTGTCATAATGATCCTACACTTTCAATTTTGTGCAGTTTTGACCATGTCAGCCAGAGATATTGTGATGAAAACACCTAATTTTTTGCTTTTTAATTTTTAACTAGGTGGCGCTATACATGAATTAAAGTGGTAATGGGATGGGTTGACATGGCCCCTTAAGACCAACATACAAAAAAGGTGGTCCTCCTAGGCCCTACGGTTCTCGAGATATTCACAGAAAACTGTCTCCGGCCACCTACAGGCCAGTTGGTGTATAGTAACATAAATTAATTTATTGTGTGGCCCCCCATGAACGGAATTCCACGAAACTTAGCGTGCATTCAGAGGGTGTCATAATGATCCTACACTTCCAATTTCGTCCAGTTTTGACTATGTTAGGTCACAGATACCTGCGATTACAACACCTCATTTTTACTTTTTTGTGTTTAACTAGGTGGCGCTATGTCATGAAATGAGTGGTTATGGAATGGGTTGACATGGCCTCTTGAGATCAACATACAAAAAAAAGGTGGTCCTCCTAAACCCTACGGTTCTCGAGATATTCACAGAAAACTGTGTCTGCCCTACCCTCCTTTCGGGGGTCCAGTCCAGCGGGGGGGCTACAGATCAAAACGAAAAATTATGGTTCCATGCTATCCATGTGGGGTTACATGCCCACCAAGTTTCGTGTTCCCCGGTCTTTCAGTGTCCCGAGAATCCTTGACAGAAATTTGGCCATGCGAAAAAGAAAAGAAAAAAAAAATCTGACTAAACCTATATGACCGCTTCGCTGCGCGGCGGTCATAATAATATAAACTGTCAAAAGATGACAGGGGGCAAGTCAAATCCTTCAAATCCTCAGTCCATATGAAGCCTACCTATGTTGATGGTCTATGACATGTCATCTGCCGATATAGAATGTTTACAACGAGGACTGCAAGTATTTTGAAGTTAGGGCTTAGGATCAAATCATGGTCAGGGTTTGTATAAAGTTATTTGAAATGTAGCTGAGAGTTGAAGAAATGGCCAGATGCTTCCATTACGACTACTGATCGCCTGTTGACAATCATAATGGGCCTTAAAAGAAATGTGCGCTGGCAGTCCTCATTTAGAACTGCCAACTCACCCTGGAGTATTCATCACATCTCTAACTTAAGCAGTGTCAATTTGTTTGATCTTTTTATTTATTTTTTAAAAAACTGCCGCTATCAGTGAGTCATTGATGTGCTTCTAGCACCCATTTTTCTCCACAATGTCATTTGATTATCCAAGCTGGAGATGTGTCTATTTCCACAAGTCCGATACTATAACAGGCAGTTTATTTACAATCGGAATAAGCTAAGCTGACAATCATCGTAGCAGCTTTTCTTTTCACATACAGACATACACTATTGTCGTAATTACACAGAATGATTAAAATGACCTTGTAGGGTTGCGATGTATTTAAAAGAAACCAATTAATTTGAAATGTGAAGACTGCCTTCAACTGACAGATTACGGCTCTATTTCCTGCGAAGCGGGTCAAGGAATTGAAATGGGGGGGGAAAGAAAGAGATGTCAATGTTTGACTGGAGCTTGGGAATTATTCAGGCGCTCGGCTCACAAGGCGAGCTGTTTAGCCTGCACTCACCTCCTCTTGTTCTCTGTTGCAGCAGAAGCAGCCCCCTCTTATTCAGGTGAATGTAGGCTATTTGTTATGCAAATGTTACACACTCATAGCTCCTGCCCTCCCAGACACATAGCGCAAGACTACACATTTTTACACATAATCCAAGTTCGGGGCACTGAAAACAACTGGTACTTTTTAATGCTAAAATGCTGCGATATTAGAAGGAAACAGAGAGAGTGGGAGAAGAGGTGAAAAGAGAAATAACGACAAGGAAGGGATAGCCAGCAGTGCTGCACAAAAACAGCACCACATCTGTCAACGGGCATCAATAATGGAGACCTGCCAGTCTCTGTCTGCTTTAATTAGTTCTCCTAGTGGTATGTTTTAATCGGACTCTGTTGAACTCACTGCTCCTGACAAGCGGTGAGTCATGAAACAAACCCATTTGTGGCTGCGCCCGATAAATAATAGGCTTGCATCAGAATCCATATTCTTCAGCCGGCTTTAAATTATTTCTGCAATTTCACCCATGCAAATGAAGACTTAATGAGTTGTGTGTTGCCTCTTGATGACCTATTTGTCTTAGTCAAGATGCCCGTGTCAATTATCACTTGGATTGATGGGACTTCTGTTCCATGTGTCAGCCTGAAGTTCACACCAGATTCCCCTGTAGACAATGTTCAGGCCAAAGAAGATGTATAAGACCTCACACTGTTTATCTACCACATAAGACCCTGTGACCTGAAAACAGGTGTCAACCCCATTTTGTTTTTGTGTTTACCATGTCAATGTATTTTTGTATGAGTGAGAGTGTGTGTATGTACACGTAGGCTATATGCATGTTTGCCCCATGGAGATTGCCTGCAGAGTAATCACATAATACAATGTATTTTCAATAACAGCATTCTGATATGAGCAAAAAAGCTTTAGGGATAATACCGTTAAGCCTGTTAAGGCAGGAATCAGTACTGTTTGGATCAGGCTATGTTGGTGTGTAGTAAGAGGACATATGACAAATGAGGTATGCAACTCAGGTGGAGCCTTAGATGGCCCCAACAGACTCCTGCCACACGTCAGAACAGTCAAAACAACAGGGGACACAGAACAACTGGTTAGAAGGCCACACTATATTACTGTACCTTGTGCTCTTATTTGATTTCAAATACACCATTGTTTTAATAGGACTCTGGTGAACTCACTGCTCCTGACAAGCGGTGAGTTATGAAACTAACCCATTTGTGGCCCACGACCCATAAAGTAGTGAAAAAGTGATGTCACTTAAACAAGTTCATGTTATGTTTATGATAGTCAATGATCTCTGCACACTTGGCAGGAATAAAATTACCATATAGGGGGTAGTAATGGAGAATTGTGCCATAAAATGTAATCAGTGGGGCTTCACTGAAGATGGGGATGGTGTGTGTGTGTGTTTGTGTGTGTGCATGCGCATGTGGTGCATAGATTTTTGCAACTTTCTGTAATCCTGGCAGAATATACAAAGGACAAATTTGAGGAATGATTAAGGATTAGAATATTGCTTTTTGAGTGAATAATTGAGAACAAAAGCAATTGGTAAATCTAGAGGAGAAAAACACCAAAAGAAGATCCAAGGTGTCGGTGGAGAGGCTGGAGTGGAGTTGTTCTGGAGCCAGTTTGGAGTCTGAGCTCCACAAGACCGGAAAGCTGCAGATTAACTCTCTTCCACCACTCAAACCAGCTCCTGGTGGAATCTAATATTACCCACAGATAAACACACACACAAACATGCACACACAACACACACACAAAAAAGCAAACAAACATACAAGCACACACACACACACACACACACACACACACACACACTTAAATATACAAACATTCTGTGATCAAGTGCTCTTGCTCACCCCCTCCTTCCTCACCTCCAGATTATGTTCCTTCCTGTCCAAGAAGAGGAAGGTGAGAAAAAATGAGGGCAAAACAAAAACAGCATTCCACATGAATAGGACAGAGAGGAACCGCAATAAGAGAAAGAAAAAAAAACACTGGACGATGACAGGAATCATGTCCAACATCTGAGTTGAAACTGTGGGCAAAATGTTTCTATTAATCAAGGATTCATTCTGCTAATGCTCTCCACTCCATCTGATGATTTTGATTAATTCCTTTAGAAGATCTGGTCTTAGTGCCTCCTCACCTCCCGTAATCTGTTCTCATTCGCCCCCTTCTGACTTTAAGAGCGTGTTGGATCGCCACGCGGAACAGAGCGACGAGCTCCATAAAGGCATTAGGAACGTAATCTCCCAGCCCATTGTTTTACGGGGCGATAGAGTGCTGTGACTAAGCCGTAATCATTTTCAAAGTTGAAGACACAAAGCTGCTTAGAAGGGGGCAAAATGTGTGGTTATTTCCCCCTTCACACTTTTTTGTTTTGTTTTTTAAGATGAAATGTCTTCTTTGTCCACTGAACTGATACTGTAGCTGATGGGACAGCAATAGACCTTTTACGCACTTCCGCATTTTCTCGTCAATGACCTGTATGACCTGTGATCACTGTATAAACCCCTGAACTTTGTGTAAACCTCTGAACTTGTGTTATGGTGAAAAGGTCGTACCCTTGCATAACGCCACCTGTGGGTTCAAAGTTGGCAAATGTTGTGTCAGCATCTAAGGAGGGGTATAAATGTTGGTGTTCAACAATTGTTCGGGAGTGCGATCGTGCGATCCACTCAGGCTTTGCGCTACAGTATGTAGTCATTAAAGGAATTTTGCATGGAACTCGGATGGACTTTTGCGCCTTCTTTTTTTCTTTTTGGGATGATTTTTGACTTCAGCACTGATAATGGTGTATTTTTGCTACGTTGTAGACAAGATATTTGGACTTAATTTCTGGCCTGAGTCTGAATATCTGATACGACAGCGGACTCACACAGGACCTAATGTAACTTTCACAGTTTGTCAAAAAACAGTAATTTAGTGACGCACAAAATTATTTCTTAAATTGATATTTGTCATGTGTGAAATTCAAACCAGACTAGAAAATAATTATTCTCTCTCTATTGACTACCACTCATATTCTTTTCCAAAGTCAGGTCCCATGGAGCGGAAACGGAAGGGCAGGCAACCCCCACATGATGTCCACCCTGTCATTCATCTCCAGGATGAGGCCAGACAAAACACACAAACCCACTCTTTTCTGTGTTACCTACATACTGTAGTACATATGCATTGAACCCATAAATCTCCAACTGATACATCTTCAAAGGGGCTGCACTACAAATTGATATCCCTCTTCAACACATCCTAAGCTATCTAGACTATTTATGGAATAATAGGTACACTCTCAAGGGCAGTGCAGAATATTGCTGCTTCATAACCTGAACATAGTGAAAATTTAATTTAACACACCGCTGTACCTAATAAACAAGGACAATTATTTATATTGGTGCTGCACATATGGGTATATAATGTATCTAATTATGGCAGGGGAGGCCCGGTTGGAGGATAGTGTAAGGGGTCTAATTATGATGTGTTGTGTCCTAATGCATTTTTTATTGACAAGCACCAAGGCAATCCTCTAGCATTGTTATCAGCCTATGGTAATGACCGCTACACCTTATTAGATCTGACATCGCATTTGAGATTGTAATGTAGTCCTTTCAACCTCTCTCTCTCACTCTCTCTGTCATCTGTCATGCTCTCTCTCTCTCACATGAAATCAAAGCTCTCTCTTATACACACACCCATGCACATTACATACAGTATCCATCTCTCACACTCACACATGCATAGAATATATGTACAGTATGTTCTCTTCTCTCCCTTCTGTCGTCCAAACACACACTGAAGCATATGCCCTCGCCCTGTCTCTCACCCTGGATGTATAAGACGTCACTTTCCAGAACCAATGAGGGAACTGAAAGTGGTCGAAGGAAATCGTGAAGCTTTCTGCGTGCTGTAGGAAATATAACAATTGATTATAACCCCTGTTAATCTAATAAATCTGACTCCGCTAAATATGGCTAAATTTCAGTTCAAGGTAATATTACTATCCATGGTAGGCTGATGTAGGCCTACCCACAATACTGTTATAAGAATGCCTTCTAGCTTATAGATAATTCAATTAGACTCGTTTTCTCCAAGGATAGTGTCCGAAGGCCCTCCTCTGCCGATTAATTTGGGAGATACTAAGACACAAGAAATGACCCTAGTGTGAAAGTCGGTCAGAGGCTACAGTGCTGACCCGGATCACTATGCTCATCTGAAACTCAAACACCTTACCAAAGCTACAGAGGGTTCAGGGTGTACTAAGGTTTTAGCTGTCTAATTCCAGACTACTAGCTAAATCAGCAATCCATCACAATACAATACAATGGTCAGTTCTTCTAATAGCATGCCACTTTTAACTGATTAGCCCCTACGGAAAGTTAATCCTAGTCGTTTCTTATGGCACACCGTAACCTGGAGGATATAGAAACGCAAAAAAGCTATGCGGGTCAGACAACAATTTATTTGTTAGGTATAAGTTACTCATCCAAACATAATAGAGTCCACCTAGAATGAATGATGTGAAGTTACTGTAACTGTAAAAACAGCACTCACTGATGCACTTATTCTTACTGTACTCTAATGTTTTTAAATTGTCCTAAAATTGTTGAGAATTGCTCTAAAACTTAAACTGTTTACCATGTTGTTAGTCGCTTTGGCTAAAAAAGCGTCAGCCAAATGTAATGTAATGTAATGTAATGTAAAAGTTACAAATAGGCTACAAGAATACTTTGAGAGATCATACAAAACAATCAGAGAATGAACATACCCAGCTCAGAGGATGATGGCTACACACCAAAGAGGTGCGGGAGATTCTGACTACAGAATGGCTCCTAGAATAATGTGTGAACTTCCCTTAATATGCTACCTAGTTTGTGATTGATAGGGATCACATGGTGAGTTGTTGATGAGACAGACCATTGTTGTAGTGAGCGTGAATCAATCAAGACATGGTATACATTTGATTTCACGTTCCTAGTTAACTGTTCCTGTGGACATGTGCCAAGCATGTGACAGTAGGCCCACAATAGGCCCACTAGTAGCTGATCAAAGTCCACATAATATGATTGAAAGGATTATCATCAGCCTGGGAATTAGGATTCTAGCATTTAAGCATTCAGACTCTCTCTCTCTCTCTCTGTCTCACACACACACGCGCACACACACACACACAATTCCAAATTCACACTGTCACTTTCAATGACTTGCAAACTTTTCTCTCTCCACCCCCACACAAACAAATGTATGTCCCATGCACTGTGTATTAATGAGGATGTAGAGAGAGGGTGAGCCACAGTTAATGGCCAGCCCTCACTGAAGTCCTCTTCTCACCAAATGCTGTGCTGATGGGCAGAGCAGAATTAGTCCTTATGAATGCCTTTACAGCTACCACTCAACATAGCAGAATATCTCTCTTTCTCTCTCTCTCTCTTTCTATCTACAGCAGCTATCTCTCTCTCTTTTAGCTTTGCAGGTCTTAGAGGCAAAAGACACATAGGGCGATAAGGACAGGGAGGTGGGTGCAAAGGCACATTGATCAAGAATAGGGCTTTCAACAACCAAAGCCATCAAATTTAAACACACACACACACACACACACACACACACACACATACACATTTCACAGGCAAGATTGTCAATTTTATTCTGTTAAAAACATTTGCTGTCACTCATGTGAGAGGACACGCTGTGTAACTCCTTGTATAATCGTAATGTCTTTAATTGTGGAGGGGTTGAAATGGCCAAGGCTGCTGGATAATTGTGCATGGTGGACATGGACAGGGGCTTTTACTGAGACGCACTCCCACTGTGTGATAGAGAGAACTCAGCCTGGCGACTGTGAGTGGGTAGCACTACCTATCATAACCTTAAATACAGCTGACGACTTCAGTGTGTGTGTGTGTGTGTGTGGTTGTGTGTGTGTGTGTTTAAAGAGAGGGAGAGTCTTTGCCTTTCTAAATGGATTGTTAAAAAGGTTTTACAGACGGTCATCTGGATGCAGATAGAAGAAAGAGAGAAAGAAAAAATATGAGCCAAGAAAAAATACTTATTATCGTTGTTTAGTTTCTCTCTGTCTCTCTCTTCTCTCTCTATATCACACACACACACACACACACACACACACACACACACACACACACACACACACACACAGTCTCAGCCTACAGGAAGTAATGAGCCTTATCTGGAATAGGAAAAATAACATACTGTCCAGCTGAGAGGCTAGCTGTGGCTGAAAACTTTTATGTGGGTCTACTGCAAGAAAGTATTGCTGTTCCTCTTTCAGTCCCACATTCCTCCTGTCCTCCACTCTTCTGTGTGTGTGTGTGTGTTTGTTCCATCTCTCCTGGCTCTCAGGGCAGAGCAAGGCTTAGTGGAGGCCATTAATAACAATGTGCTTTAAATGGCGCTTAACCTTATCTCTCTTTGCAAGCTATGAATAAGGTTTCAGGCACATGAATGTGTGTGTGTGTGTGTGTGTGTGTG
>NC_055979.1:3082348-3134848 GCF_018492685.1 Alosa sapidissima | reverse complement strand
TACAAACAGGCAGTGAGGTAAAAGACGTCCTGTCGCGGGAACTGAGAATGGCAAATTGCGCTTTTCTGTGTCATACATATATGCATTCATAGGAGGGTCAGAGGAAAGTGGGAGTTTTGTGTAAAAAGATGGGAGGAGAAGCGTAAAATGCACCTAATTAGGTATTCACCTGTATGTATGTGACCTACTCATGAAAGTGCACATCTATTTTGCAGTGAAATATTTTCGCCTTGTAAAAGCTGGTGTTAATACAAATTTCAGTTAAATGCGTCAATAAGAGAAACTTTGGTTACACTTTACTTGACAGTATTGGCATAAGAGTGACATGACACCGTCATGAATAAGTCATAATCATTTATGACATAATGCTTCTGTTATTAAGTGTCATTCGGGTTTTGTCATTACAAATTAGGATTAGGATTAGTGGTTAGGATTAGGGTTAGGGTACATGTGTCATGACAGTGTCATGTCACTCTTACCGTCAAGTAAAGTGTTCCCGAAACTTTCAAAGACAACAGAATCTCTATTCAGAGCACCAATTTTGTGTCTTTATACACATCAAAAGCAACCTTAACTTCTGTTAGCCTTTCGAATGTCTTACTTTTACTTTCACTAGTGATGTAGTACTCGAGTCCGGTCTCGTATTTCTGCTTTCTCGGTCTCGTCTCGGACTCGTTCCTTCAAAGTCTCGGTCTTGACTCTGTCTCGGACCACAGTGGGAGGAGAAGGACTCGTAATTTCAGACCGAGTCCTTGAGACCAACGCATTTTTTATGTTCCTATAAAAAAAACACACAACACATAACAACAATAATAATAAAATGCAATGTTGACCGGCATTATTTGAAAATGACATCCCATGGTGCAATGCAAAGATACTGCCATCAGAGCCGTTTATTTATCTCTATGGCTCTGCTGCCGGTGAGTGTCTGTTGGTCAGCATAGTCCATATTAAGATGTTAAGACTGCTCCTCTAAACAATTCCCAATCTAGCTTAGTCTGTAGGCCTAATGGTTGATTATTAACTGGGGTGATATTAAATTATGAATATGAAAGCTGAATTTTTTTATGGTCTTGGTCTCGACTCCTAAAGGACTTGGTCTCGACTCGGACTTGCTTCCTCAAAGACTCGGTCTTGACTCGGACTCGACTGTATTTGAAAACCAACAGACTCGGTCTCGACCCTTCAAAGACTCGGTCTTGACTCGGACTCGGCATAGGCGGTCTCGTCCCCATCACTAACTTTCACGACATCCACATTAACTTTCCTATTTGCGAGATTTGTTTAATCTTCCATAACCTACGTGCACAAGTAGTTGAACTACGGAGTAGAACTACTCTTCATTATCTTCCTGGTTGTTGACATCTTATCATGTACAGTATTGTATTATGTCATGATCGCTAAACGTTTGGTTCATTTTATCATTCTGTCATCAGTTAACTTCATTCAACTGTGCTTGTCAAGTATGCCGTTCAGTTGTGGGGGGGCTGATTACCCGATTACCCGTTTTATAAATACCACGTAAACTGAAGAATCACAGCGTGTGGTTTCTGCGGGTTGGCCATGGCCATAGCTATGTTTGCAAATGTACGTACATCTGGCCCTCACTTTATCGTTATCTTGTTGGTAGTGCAACCCACCACACAGCAGCTTGTAGGTATGTTTCAGTTTTTTTATGTACAGACAAAAGTAATAAGGGAGACATTCATGTACTGCAGTCATTGGAGAGCAATTTTACTGTTTTCATCTCAATAAGTCAGTTTCAGAGTATGATGCATTGTGTTCTGTTTCTATCTTGCTCATTGCCAGCCACAACCAGACCATAACATTTTTCACACAACAGGATTTAGCATAATAGATAAATGGCTATGGTTGGTGACATCTTTGTGGGCCTCCCAACTCACATTTTTGTGGAGTTCACATTTGGTGATTTATGATTGAATGCAAATTAGGTTCTCATCAGGAGTCTGTGCCTTCTGAAATCTGCTGGTAACTAAAAAGAATTAGACTTAAAGGAGAATTCTGGCGATTTTTCACATAGATTTTAGTTTTAGTCGTTTTAGTTGCTGCAGCCAACAGTAGGCAGCTACAGTGCTACTAGTGTACCCCCATGTTCATGCCCCCAGAGTGTAGCACATGGCTTCTGTAGTTGATAGCTGCAGCAACTTGAACTAGGTAGCACCATTTTTTCTTTGTATCTCTTCATATCTACAGTAGTCAGTGACCTCGAGAAACAGAGATCTATGTGAAAAATCGCCAGAATTGTCTTAGGTGCCCTGCCACACAAAACCGTTTTTACTTGTATTTTTTTAAATATGTTAGGTCCATATGTGTTTGTGCTATGTTGTGAATGTGAAAATGAACAGCTACCTCCTCTGTCAGCTCTAGCCACTGAAAAGAAATAAGCGGAGAAATCAGGCCAATTGCAAAAGCTCTTCAGTTTGACGTGGAATTGATTGATCTCATTAGGGTACTATTCATGAGCTCGCCCAGTTGACCGTGCCCACAAAATTCGTAACTCTGTGACAGTTTTCATAAGGATGGCTGAATGTCAACAGACTTGTGCGCTATGCAGGAATATAACTTCAACAATGCATTTTACCTAAGACCAGTGCCCAGTCCGTAAGTAAAACATTATTGTCAAGGAAATGTTATGTTATACAGGTTTAATGCACTCGCTAGCCTAGCAGGTTTTATGCCAAATTTGGACAATGCTAGCACTCGCTAGCTAAGCTAAATTCATGCCATAAAGCTAAAATTAGTTGATAACAGCTGTCATGTTATGGACGAAACCGACTAGCTGTTAGCCAATCAGAGTCAAGCAGCTTAGCTTGTTGAATATTAATGTAAATTGGCGCAAATCGAGCTGAGTCTTCCTGCAGGCTTTATATACAACGCTAGAATGGCTTGAAACAAGGTAACCAAGGCATGTTTTCCACAAAAAATATTACAGAGTCCATGGTAGAACTTCAGACATTACTACAAAGTAATGAAATACGAGTGGCAGGGCACCTTTAAAGTCGTGTAGTGTGAACTAAGCTTTAGCTCCATTCTTTAGCCATTCCTTAGTCAATCATGTTGTATAGACTTCAGTTAAATGTTGTAGTCCCTCCTATTCTAAATGAAAAATGCAATGTCTTTCAAATGTGGTTGAGATGTGAGGGACAAGTATATTCTACAGCCAAACTTATTCTTTGAAATTTGTGGTATGGACAGACACAGACTTAACCAATTTACTTCTAAAATGCCTGCTAAAAACGCCTATAGAATCCTATGGCATTCTAGACTAAATAACCTTATTTCCTGAGGGTTTTCTGAAAACATACTAAAAATTGTCAACGTCTACCAAAATGTAATATCTAAGCCTCTGTAGCACCTAGAAACATGAAATAAAAAGCATGCTGCGCTACGCAGCATCCAGCGGGAGGGTCAATGTTGCGCTACGCAGCACCCAGCGGGAGGGTCAATGTTGCGTCATGCAGCATCCAGCGCGAATGGGTTAAACATTGAAGAAAAAAATGATTGCCTGTCAGATATGAAGAGAGAGAAGAGAAAGCCTGGTGATGAAGGGAGGCAAGACCAAAAGAAAGAGAGAAGAGAGGAAGAGACAGAGTGAGAGAGAGTGCCTGTGGCTGCTGTCAGGGCTGGTTAGTGTGGTCCAAGGCCTGCGACCTGCTGAGCATGTGGTGGAGAGTGGAGGATATGTGCCCCCGCTTGCCTCTTCACAACTCCAGCCTCCTGCTTCTCCACACGGTCACTCTATCTCTCCACTCTTCCATCATGATCACTCCATCCCCTCTCTCCTCTATCTATCCCAATGTCTCTCTCTCTCTTTCTATCCTTTGCTTTGACTCTCCTTCAGTCCTGCTTGCTAACACTCCACCACTTCACTTTTATTTCCTATTCTATCACTCTATCCATAATTTCACTCCTCCACCACCGCTGTCACCGCTGTCAGCCGCTGTCGCTGTGTGTCACTATGCTGCAGCTCACCCTCCTCTCCTCTATCCATCGAACGCTCTTATCATTCTACCTTTCCTTTCCTCCGTTCTACGTTCTACTCTACCACTCCACCTATCCTACACTCTCTGTCTCTGCTGCTTCTCTCCTCCTCCTCGAGTCCTCACTATCATCCAGTCTCTCTCCATAATGGCTCCTCAGTCTAGTTCTGCAACCACCAGTCTCATCTGAACACAAAATATCTGACAAACGTGAAAAATGACAAATTCAGTTTGCTACGGAGCACTATTGGCAGGCACAGGTCTCCTCGCTGTACAGTACGTGTTCAAGTGGTGGTTTGTTGGTTGCCAGGATACCATTTCCGTGATGCACAATTTAATTATTTTGAATAAATAACGAGGACTCCATTAAGAGACGGGGACTGAAGGATGTTAGAATTCTGGTCATGTAAGAATGCAGCAGTGGAGTTGAGCAGAGGCATGGTCTTTTCACTGGGCATTGTGTGTGGCTCTCGCTGTGTGTGAGTGTGTCCAGTGTGTGTTTGGACATGTGGAATACAGTTTCTATCTACATGAGTAGTAGTGTATCTGTCTAATGCAGTATCTCTCTCTCTATCTAACTTTCTATCCTGTATCTTTGATATCTTTCTATCTGTTAATAATACTCTAATCAGATAGATAGACCGATAGATGGATAGATATAGATGGATAGATAGATACTCAGTAAAACCAGCCTATAGTATTCATACAGTATATTATCTACCCTCTGCGCAAAGCCTCTCCTCTATAAACAATGACTCGGCACGATGCTGTTTAACCCCAGCTCATTGTACTGTAGCTCTCCTTTTGTATCACGCCCCTCTTTTGGCATCCCCCTCTCCCTCCCTCCCTCCCTCCCTCTCTCTCTCTCTCTCTCCCTCCCTCCCTCTCTCTCTCTCTCTCTCCTTCTCTCTTCTGCTCTCCTCTCTCTGTTGTTCTCCCCGCGCTGTAATGTAATGGTCCAGAGAGGTCGTGGGAGTTATTTGCCCGTGTCCTTGCCCCTGCCAGTCTGCCAGTACCATCTCTTAAGCGTCTACTCGGCTAACACCCCTCCGCGGGAGTCTGGCATCGGGGCTCACAATGCCATTCACGGGCTGCCAGTTCATAAACTCCCGCCATTAAATGCAGGACAGAAAAAAAACACCTTTCTTTTTCCAGATGGTCAATTCCACTATTGAGTCCCATGAGAGCAGATATACAAACACAACATGAGCCATCATGTTGCGTGAGGCTGCCCAGGCGTGGACGACCGCTCGCACAGAACAATTCAATTAGAGAGCAGAGAGATCGCAGTCCAAATAGCTGATCAAGGATAAACAAGGTGATGGAGGTCTCTTTCTCTCTCCCTCCATTGCTCTCTCTCCCTATGTTGTTTTTTCACTTTCTCTCTCTCTCTCTCTCTCTCTCTCACACACACACACACACACACTCTTCATACCCTGTCCTGCTGTCCCTATTGGTTTCCCTTTCCCCCTTGACTTTAAAATGAAAGGAGTTTTTTCCACTTGGTTTAGTTTCAGACTTTTCCAATTTATGTCTGTCAGAACACATTTCCAAAAAAATAAAGTAGAGCGAGCAACAGAAAGAGAGAGAGAAAGAGAGGGAGAAAGAGAGAGATGGGGGGGGTGGCAGAGATTAGCAAACAGGAAAAAAATCTATGGCAAACCTTGTCTTGGTGAGGACTGCTCTGATGCACATGGTTATGGGTCTGGGCTTAGGTCAGAATGTGTGTATGTGTGTATGTGTGTGTGTCTGTGTGTGTTGTGTGTTTGTGACTCTTGAATGATTCAGGTCATTGGCTTTAAAAAAAAAAAAAAATGTGATTAGTTTTCTCACACTCAATTAGCGAGATGAGAAAAGTGTTGTCAAAAGAGGAACCCACGCATGTTGTAGTGAGTGTGATGTGAATTGCTTGTTTGAACTGTGGATCGTTTGAGCAGTGCTATCCTCCTCCTCTCTGTGATTTCCCCTCCCTCCTCACAGCTCTCCCTGTCTCTATATCTGTCTGTCACAATACTCACTTAACACTCCAACACATTACACAATTCTAGCCCGCGTTTGAGCCACTTACTACCTTCATACCCTATATCTAGATTTGCTATGTTGTAGGGATGTGTTTGTAAACTCTTGTGGATATGTGAGCTGTTGATGTGAGTTGTAAATGTGCATCTATGTCCATATGTGAGTGGATGTGGCATGTACAATATCAAAATAAACCAATGAATGTGGGAGCGTGTCTGTGGTTCTGTCCACGTGAAACACAAGGTCAAGAGTGGCACACGGTTCCTGAGAAGGGCCTTGTATGCATGAAAAATGGAGCCCATTACATAGTCATTCAGCGAGTAAAAGGCCAGGACCTCTCCCATTCACCAGAAATGATGTCACTGCCAGCAAAAGCAAAAGCCTGTGTGGCTCATTATGGAGTCACATGACATGCCCCCAAACAGGAAGAGTGGTCTGGCTCAGACTTTGAAGCAGTGCTAAATATATTAGCCATTAGCATGTTCTTTGTTTAGACACTGAATGGTAGATGCCACATTTTTTGAATATGATGTCTGAGGAAGAAGCACTGTATTAGCCACAACATCCTTTTATCTGAAGTAAGTGCTTTCATGTGTTATTCTTTTTTCTCTCATAGTCACACTGTTTCTTATATTATATATTTCTTATACATTGTTACTCTCACCCCTTTATCTTCTTTTTTTGACTTCTTCCTCTTCTGATCTTCTTCTCTCAGTTTTTCCTTACCTTCTCTACACCAAAGCATGTAGGGTTAACTCTACGTACCACATTACATATGCACTACTAATGATACATTCTGAGCACAAACGATGTATTATCACTTGAGTGCCTAATGCACACACTTCTTTTGGTGAAGTGTTCCTGCAAAGCCACCTTGAGCCTAGGGACACATTCCGACATGATATACTTAAGGCTAATATCCACTTTTTATAGTTCAGGATCCCCCTTATGACTTAGGCCCGTAATATTAAATTAATCTTTATTAAGACGGATGATCTTTTCTCTGCCATTCCCATGGGCTTGCCGCGCAAAGCCCTTCATCATCACCAGAAAAAAGAAAGAAAAAAAAACTGGATCATGACGAACATTTGAGTTAAACAGCATGTGTAACTGCTCTCTGTCAGATGTGCTGCAGCCTATATAAATTGCACTTGTAATACTTCTGTGAGTTTCAAGACCCTGGCCATTTCATAATCTGCCTGGTGTCTCTACAGTTGCCTGGCGTATGATGCAAATTTTCTACCCTGCTCACAGTTTCATTTTCCTGCATCCATGTGGAAACAGTGCCTCTGGCCATGGGCTGTGTGAAATCCCCATCTGATAGGCACTTCGTTCTTCCCTTCACAATGGATTGATGGTGGGGTGTGGGGATTGGGTGGTGAGGGGGATGTCTGTAATCCTGGATTGAGCACAAAAGTCATTTTTACAGCACAGTCCAAGATTGTCTGCGAATCCAATCTGGGACAGACTTTAAAGTCCAGTAAGTCTATGATTGATGACGCCGGGTCAGATTGCTCTCTCGCTGACCCGTCATCAGAATGGAATGTCCTGGCAACTGGCTGTTGGTTACCCGAACGGAATGCCTAATCAATCCACGGGTCTGCCCCTGGGCCTGTCCACTCTGGGCCAGGCCACACACACACACACTCACGACAATGCCTTAGTCCACACACACACAAACACACACACACACACAACAATTCCTTAGTCCACACACACGCACACACACACACTCGTGACAATGCCTTAAGACTGATTTATGTTTCTGCGTCGACTCCATGCAATGACTATGCCGTTGCCTCGACACCGGCGTGACCCTTTTGAAGTTCTACGTCTCCCGTGTCTACATCGCTCACCACCGGAATGGTAGTCAGAATGGCGAACTCCATAGACTGCCGTGCTGAACTATTAATCTTATTTGTTTAGCCTTTTCTTGCTTAGATTTTGTAAAAAATATCAAGAAATAGACACAGTACATTCCAAAGTTATTGTAACCAGAAAATAAGTCTAAGTTTGTTTATTATTGGGTGCTAATTTCATTCCAAGTGCAAAATCATAGGCATCATCAGGGGCTGCATGTTCCCACATTAGGATGAGCCAGATCAAAAATGTACATTGAATTGAATGGAAAAATGTACATTGGATATTGAATATTTTGTTAATTTCATGTTGTGTTTGTTGTTCATTTCATGGTATGTCGACTCCACGTTTATTTTAAACCTTGCACAGCCACATCTAATAACTGCCCCGATGATTGATGTAGTGATTACAGATGTCAGTACGGTGGGTCCTGGACACATGCATGAGACAAAATTAATAATCCGTGTATGTCACTTATCACTCTGTTATTAAATTTATTGAAGGACGGTATAGGGTTTGCAGTAAAAGCCACCAAACCCAAATACCCAATACCATGTGTGAAATAACAATTGCCATATGTCAGGGTCTTTGGCAATGCACAAAAAATTTAAGACACAAAACCATATCGTACATTTGAGTTTCATTGCATTGTACTCACTCAGATTATATTGACTGCTGAATGATTTGCTTGATATAGTAATCTGCCACAACCTTGGTATTGTTGTTTGTAGCGCTTCCGTCCATAAAACAAAATGAATGAAACAACATCAATACATCCATTAATCCCTATACCTCAAGGCTTCAATTTATGGTAAGAGTCTAAGCGACGTCACTCCAATGTTGCAAAGGGAGGCCATGTGATTTCTTGGCAGAATTTTTCTTTTTTTTCCTAGTAAATTTCCTAGTGTGTTTTTTCCTCGCAAATTTGTGACTTTATAATGTCGGAGGAGTCTTTTTTTTCTCTCGTAAATGCATTACTTTAATCTAAACCCTCCTCCAGGTCAGTAAAAAATTGGTGAGTGATTGGAGAGTGGAGTTCAGATAGATGTTATTCATTTTGTCCCAAAAAATTTTGAAGGAATGTAATGCTGCATTCGACTGAGCTAGGTACATTGGCTGAAGGAGGTTGTGGAAGAAAAGTGAACGGAGTCCATTGGTGCCTCTGTTTATGATAGCGGAGAAATAATGATGAGCAAGCAGTATTGAGAACATCCCTATACAGACATCCCAAGTCTCCCGGAAGTTCCGGGAGTCTCCCGCATATTGATAACGGATCCCTGACGCCCGCAAATTAGATAAAATCTCCCGGAATCTAGAGCGAGCGATCAAGAGCACGCACACAAGAACGAAACTTTAAATTGTGTGTGCATCTCAGTGTAGCGCGCACACGACAGGGATGGAGAGAGAGAGAGAGAGAGGTAGTGCGTGTGTGCCAGAGAGCATCCTGATTGGCCTGTTTCAGTTCAGTTCAGTAGGAGCAGGAGCGTCATGGCAGAGGAAGAGTGCCCCCCAAATAGGAACATTTAAGACCCATTTCACATCAGACTACACTGTGTTTGTAACAGTGACTTTAGCATTGTCATGGCGGGTTAAATGATTGCTAAAGACATGTTGAGGTGAGTTTAACAAGTGTCATTTCATGTGGATATTATTCAGGACTAGCCTACTAGATGGCTATTTGCCAAGGCTACATAAAGACCAAACTACCAAAATCTACTTTATTATCACAATTTCTAACTATAGGCCTTCCTTATTTGGTGTGCTGAGTAGAGACAAGTAATTAACAAACATAGGATATTCATCACTATTTCAGTATATAAGAAGGCTAAAGTAATTTTTTATATATATATTTTTATTATTATTATTTTTTTTTTTTTGGGGGGGGGGGGGGGGGGTACCTCCCTGAAATGGCTTTTTGCAGGTTGGGATGTCTGCCTATATTTGAGTAGTTAGTGTAGGCTTGTGAGTGAACAGTGAGTTTGGTTTTCCTATATAGACACTGGAGACAATGCCCTGCAGTTTCATGGCCTTATGCATGCTGCAAAACTGCAAGGGAAAAGTGAGTAGATGTAACAAGCCTAGTTTGCAGAGGGGAGAAATCATCAAGGGTGTTGGAGATGGTAGTGTTAGAGAGAGAGAGAGAGAGAGAACATCTGATCAGAGCAGCTGAGTGTAGTGAAGTCTATGAGGCTGGATGCGTGTTTGGAGACAGAGAAACAGGCAGGGTCAAACTGACAAAAAGCACACTTTACATTCTAAAGGTTATTGTGTGCTTTTTGTGTGGATTAGGTAAAGGCAGGAGTGAACTGGCAACAAAAAGCAGCCTGGCAAATTCCTGTTCAGCAACCCCAATTTGATAAGACAAATTTGACATGTTAATTGATGGTTACCTGTTAGAAATGTAGCCTTGAGCCTATCAGACATTGTTTGGTCTATCTGACATGATTATAAAATATGAAGCAGTAACCATTAAATTCAAAATGAATATTACATCAGGCGAATAGTCCATATATGATACATTATGCAACATAGGCTACTTGCCATTCATAATTTGTAATGTAACAAATTAGAGTCCAACCTGTCCTGATCATATGCATTAATGTGTTGTGCTGTGTTTGACTTCAAAACAACATGCAATAGTGCCCCAGGCAGTTCATAGTGACATGCAATAGCAACAGGAGTATTTGAGAATAGAACTGCAAAGTACCTAGTCCCAGTTTTAAAGAAAACCTTGTTTATTCAAAGAAGAAATTAAGCTTACATTCCAACAATAATCTTGACTGCCTTGACTAGGCTAAACAAATAAAAAAAATAAAAAAAGCGGTGCTCGTGAAGATAGTGGATCCCAAGGCTCAGAGTGTATAGCCTAACCTGAGTGGGCCACCATTACATGAGCTAAATCTCTTCACAATCAAACCAACTGTTTCAACCTTAAAAAAGTCGGTAAAACTTCACTTGACGGGTGAGTTCATAACACATTCATAGCAGCTGTCATAAACTGCACATAAAGCATTCATGACTGTTTCATGAGACATGACTCAACATTCACACCAAACCTTTCATGAATGTGGAAGACAGAATTATGACAACTTGTCAAAATAAAAGTCCAACATCGTATTTGTATAACCTGGATACCATTAATTTAATCTCTCCAGCCTTTGTATATATTTAATGAATATCTTATGAAGTCTACATCAAATGTCACTTTACTATACAAGTTGTGAAGTATTCGTAATCACTGAGTTTAACACTGGGAGGTAAACTGACATTCAGCTGACCCGTATTTGTGTAACCTGGAACAGTTGGACATTCCCAGTAGCAAAAGATGAGAAATCATCTGCAAAGATTACATCATAAAACAAATACATTTTTATGAAACAAAAATTATTTGCTTGACCATGTTCTGTCTTTTTGGCACTGGAGTATAGCCCATTGACTCAGATGTGACGTGATCAGGTAAGAGGTTTGGAACAAAAATGGCAATGCTGCTTTGCGACTTTGGACTTTTACTTTGACAAGTTCTCGTTGTTCTGTCTTCCACATTCATAAAAGGTTTAGTATGAATGTTGAGTCATATCTCATGAAACAGTCATGAATGCTTTATGTGCAGTTTATGATAGCTGCTATGAATGTGTTATGAACTCACCCGTCAAGTAAAGTGTTACCAAAAAGTCACTATGAGTCTTGTTGATATGAGCATAAACATGTTAACATGGGTGAGATGCAGCCAGTTTGACCAGAGACTGAAATCACCCGCTCCGCAGGTAGCCTATCGAAGTTGCGGGGATGCAGAGGTAAATTTGCCAGACATTCATTCATTAACTAGGGTTGGATGTACAGTATGTTGTTTAAGTGGTAGGCTACATCATTGGGGTGGTTGTTATGTTATAGGCATTGAGACACTTACAATGAACAAGTTTGAAATGGTCCCACACCTTTGCCTTGTCCTCTTCTTGTTTACTTTCAATTTCTACGGTAGCCTGGCGGCAGCCCTGTTTGGGCAAGTTCGAGTAGCAATCATAGATTGTATGTAGCAATCTAGTTCGGGCCTAAATTAATTGCACTCCCTGCTGGTTGCTAACCTGACCCTAGCCAGATGAATGTCGTTCCGCTTAGCTCCGCCTAGCTTCACTCACATCCATCTGGGACCTCTTCCATTGAGAGTGATTTCTCCAACCAACTTTATGGTTTAGCCAATCAGGACGCAGGGCGGGAGTTTCATAGATGTGACATAGCGTAGAAGCGACTGTGAGTCTGTTATTAGCGTCACGGGTTGGCTTCGATATGAGTGGTTGAAGTAGCACGTCAATAGATGATGGACAAGTGGCTTATTCAATCATATGCAAGCATTTTTTGATTAGGCCCAGCCTTCTGAAGCAACACTTCAATGGATCGGTTCCAGATGGATGAGTGGAGCTAGGCGGCGCGAAATTCATCTGGCTATTGCCAGGTTAGCTGGTTGCTGCCACATAATGAAATTCATTACATTGCCTCAAGGCGTACTTCACAACATAACCTCGGTGATGAACATTATCGATCAAATTCCACATGATCCTCATAATTCCTAACAATCAATTATCGATGATCGATTAATCATGCCTATCCCTACTAAAAAAGCAGGTAGCAGCTAATTCATTAGCAAATATAGCTGCAAGCAGCAATGAGGGAGCCAAGCAGACAAGCAGGAGTTGCCATGGCAACTCAATGTTGTTACATCAGACATATAACTGTAAGCAGTCACAGCAAGTTTCATGTCAAACAACCCAAGATTGGCTGAAATATAAGGTCACTTTCTGTTTGGCGGCTTTGCCAGCTATTTCGATGGCTGTGACAGGTAAACAATTTTGTCAATGGCTCCAGAAAGTAATGCATGGCTTGGTCTGAAGATGGTCTGTGCCAATTTTGGTGAAGATCGTATAAAATGTGTGACCCGTTAAAATGGTTTGTAAAATGTTGTTTCCGACAAAATCCAAGATGGCATCCAGATCGATTACAGTGACACCACAAGTTGGCATTTGTCAAACCTCCCGCAATATTAACAGACACCACTAGTAAGTTTTAATTTCAAACACATCAACAGTTTTAAGCCAAGTTTTTTTTAAAGTTTTTTGCTAAGTTCAGCGCCCCCTATAGGTCAAAGGTCACCAAATTTCTTGAGCCTCCTCCTAATTGGGTCCTTAGTCCATGAAACAAGTTTGGTTTTGATACCTGAAACATATGAGCTCACCTCCTGTTTGGCGCCTTTGTCGCCAATTTCGATTGGCTGTTATGGGTGAATGCTTTCGTCAATTGTTCCAGAAAGTAATGCACTGATAATGCTGAAGATGTTAGACATTTTAGTGTCTTTGATTAAATGCAATATGGCAGCCGAATCAATTATGTTGATGTCACAAGTTGGCCTGTGTCGGCCTAAGGACCTCCCACACATGGGCGTAGATTTGCGTGGGGACCTAAAGATGTGTCCACACCAATGTCAAATGATGACTGAAATGTCCCTACCAATATTCAGGTTGAAACGGAAAAAAAACACCTCATGTGGTACACAGAAGGTTAAATAATTTCCCACTTTGGTACTGCCTTCCAAAATACGTCTTTGAGACAGGTCTGTTTTTGATTGGCTTAGCTCCCTGTATGCTGTCGATTCAAAGTTTTTGGCTGTCGATAAGGGCTATGGGTCAGCTGTCGCGCTAGCAGATTTGTGTACCATGACAACAGTTCTCAGGAAAGGAAAGGTGTGCTTTTAACCAGCAATGCTGTAAACGTTTGCTGAAATGAATGAGAACGGCAAAAATTGTCAGTGAAAACAAATGCATTTCTATGGGCTCGACATTCTGGCGATAGAACATGAATGCAAAACATTGTTTCCAACCGTTTTCTCACTCTAATGGCGATCGATTTGTTACTTTGTCAGATGGTGAACTTGAATAAGAACATGGTGGTTAATTGAATTTGAAGTGTTCTACTTATATTATTAAAAGTAGACCTAGTGTATACTACTGCTCTTCGATATTTGAGTCATGCTGTGTCACTGCTCAAAATTTTATTTATCAGGTGACAGAGAAACCCTGGCCAGGTTGTTGCTCAGATAGGGAAGATTCAGGCCAAAATTCATTGTTGCTAAATGCAGCACCCCTAGAGGTCAAAGTAGCTTTATTATCTCAAGATAACAAAAAAGTTGTATAAAAATAATGAGATAATTAAGTCGAGATCTCAAGGAAACAGGGACAGACATTTTTTCATGACTCTAGTGGACACTCACATAGTGAAGATGGCAACTCGCAGTGAGCCTGTCCACGTATGCTGCTTGTCCCTGCTGTTTGTCTCCAGTGTGTTTACAGTGGAACTTAATCTTGTGTGTCATCATTGTGTTGCACTGAGCTGTGCTGGGCTGTGTGTAACATAAATTGGTGTCTACTGCCGTAATCTCAAAACAAAACAGATTTTGTATTCAGCATACATCAGAATTCCAGTTGGTATGATTGGCTCACACAATACAAAGATAGCCTTTGACATAAACAGACTCATCACCATGTTGTCATGATGACTCGTCCGACTAGGTGTCAATATATCACCTCCAGAGTAGTGACATCTCACATATTTATTGGAATATTTTAATCAAAATTATCCTAGGACTTAGAATAACAGTTACCAGAGCCCTAGATCTGTTTGTCTGCTTGTGTGAGTGAGTGAGTGTGTTTGTGTGTTTGTGTGTATGATTCTATAGGAAATCCAACTGCATGACACCAACTCCCTCTGGAGCAAAAACAGCAGCTGTTGCGACATGACTTGTCAACAAATGGACTACACCTGAAACTTTACTTGCTCCACTCCACATGGACTCTGGAGTCAGCTTGCCTTTTCTGCAGTAATTAAAACAAAAGTTCAAGCCAATAACTGTCCACTCGCAAGTCATTTCCTGGAGATCAGGGGAACCATGCGGCAAGGTTAACTGCACTGTTTTCCACCGTCAGTGTAATTAACTTGCTGAGGAGGCTTTTATATCTGAAAGGTATAATCTGCAATTTAGAGAATTATCAAGGACACTTAGCACATTGCTATCAGGATTACACTGGATTACAGGAAACCCTGAATGACTGTCTCACATACCGCTTGCTCCTGTCATGGATGACAGGAAATACGTTTGAGAAAGTGTGCCTGGATAGATTCTCAGTTTAGTGATATTTTAATTTCACTTTTATTTTATTATTTACCTGTATGCTTAGAATTTGCACATCCTGCCTTGTGAGGCAGGCAGGCACTGTATATTCAACATACTGTATTTTCATATATTCTAGACATTTCTGCAATATTGTGGCCTATTTCATGACATGTGCTACCATGGTGTATAGTAATTCAGTGTTGTAAAATAAATAATTTTGCTCCCCATGTTGATACTGCTATATAGCTAACTGACTAATTGGGTTTGTTTCATTCTCCACCCCAGAAAATTATTCCAAAATGTGTTTTCGGCATCAAGTTTGGCCAAGCAACACATACTGTCTCTAGGCAGCCAAGTTGAGGCAGAGAGACTATGGGCCCTATTTTGGCAATCTAAAACTCAGAGCATAGTGTATTCTTATCACAACGTGAAGTTTATTCCTATCTTACACTCAAATTTTTCGGCAATTAACGACATAAGGTGTGGTCTGGCGTGTGATCTAAAAATCACTATCTTACACCATCTAAAAAGCATTACACCAATGACTTAGATAAACCTGGTCTATAGCGAAAGGCGCATATGAAGCACAGCTGAAGACACACTGTCACGAGATGTAAGCAGCAACTCCTCTGCAAGATAAATGTCCTTTTTTATTCAGTCATTCGAACATTATTGGGGTAAGTGTTGCTTTTTTCAGGCTATGTTTTTGATGGTAACCCATTGTCAGTCAATAGTGAAAGTAACTAACTGTGTATAACTGTTTTGTCGTTGATTATGACACCATGGTGAAGTTAGTTTCACTTTGCCTATGAGTTCAAATAATAGACGAGTGCAGATGTGTGTATACAGTAGGCTATACTCTGCTAGGTTTTAGTAGTGGAATACCTGTTCCATATGTCTCGCGTGTATCAAAATACCGATGTGCTGTTTGAAGTTGTGCTGCTTGCTGTTAAAGGGATTGACAGATGTCATCTTCATTGGTTTAAAGGATGTTATGCCCAAAACACCCCATGACTGATTAAGAAACATAAAAACAACCTTTTTTGAGCCAGGCACCCAACGTTTGATAACAAAACCACCCCCAATGTGGACTGGACAAACCCCTAAATTTATTTAAGCTATTCGCCAGTGACCATGCGTTTTAGATTGCCAAGATAGGGCTCTATTTGTGTAAATTCATTTGTACAGTCACCTGTCTTCACATTCCATTTTAATGTGCACACCCGCCTTCTCCATTTGCTCCCGTTCTCACTCCTGTAACACGGTAAAAAGTAATGATAGAAAATAGCTGCCTGTCATTCAGCTCTTTTCCCATAATTTGACCTTTAAAGCACATCAAACACAGAGTGATTAATAATGGTGAAGAGTCAGTGTGGTGGTTTCAGGATATTCATACTGATGGAATGACTTTTGTCCAGTCAGATATGAATAAATCGTTCAATCAGATGATTGTATGCAGAGTGCATATTTGGACGATGTTGAGTTTTAGTGGAAAGAGCTGAACATCACCAAAAACATGGTCCACTACTTGTCCTCCATTTCTGAATGTTGCTGGAGGGAAGCAGGTGTACATGGTAGAAAGAGGCCTTTCACAAGATAATAGGTGTCAGTGTTTCCAAAATCCCACACCCCCACCCCCCAACCCCTCCATCTGTGCCTCAGTGCTCAAATCTCTCTGGCCTTGGAAGACATTTTCAAAAGAATAAGTGCCATTTGGTGGCCAAAAACGGACACAATCCTCAGTTTTCAGCAATGTACAATACTGCAGTAGCTATTCAAAAAAATATATTATCAACTAATGTAGTGAGAATACTCTATTCTTAAAGTTTAAGTGAGGGGTTTAGGTTTCACTCTGAGGCCTTAAAGCAAAGCCTCGGAGAGAAACTTATAGTGTGAAGCTTTTCATTTCATACCAGTGCAACATTTACTGTTAGGTAGCTATTCAATCTCAAAAAAAGTTACAGATTTTAGGCTTGCCACTTCAACTTCACAATAGCAGAAACTAAGCACAATAAAACAGTGTCTCTTCAAATGTCCCTAATATAGACATCCAAATAGTAATGAGGCCTGAGCTATTACTCTATTACAGGGCTCCACTTTCAGTCTGGTCACGTACAAACAGACGATGTCACTCTGAAAAGCGGTTTAAAATTTGTCTCGTCACTTCTAGGCAGTGTGTTATTATTTGTTTTGTTTGCATTCACTTGTCTTTGTTTGCTGCTTCGTTATCCCTTATTGTCAGTTTGGATGAATTTGGGCATAAAGACAATAGAGCACATCTCTTATTGTTCTTTCCATTGCTTCTAGCCTCTTTCAAACTCAGGGTGTGGGAAAAAATGTCAGGCGCTGAGAGAGGAAGTCGGAAAAGAAATTGTTTGGCAAAGATGACCTTTCATGCCAAAGCATCCGATTTCACTTTTTTGCTCGATCTAGACTAAGAGAACACAATAGCGAAGGCACCTGTGCACTTTGTTACATATGCAGCGGTTGCCATGGAAATGTCGCAGAGATGCGGTGGAGATGTGGCAAGTTGTACACATGTTTTCTGAATCAATGAGAAGACAATCTTGTCAGATAGTAACAGCAGAGCAGTTCCTAGTTTGCTCTCTCTCTCTCTCTCTCTCTGTATATGTGTGTGTGCTAAATGTATCCTATCAGTTTGATCAGTTTGTTTTGTTTATTTGTTTAAAACAGTTATTGCAAAGTTGTGAATTGCATTTAGTGTTTCAGTTCCTCTTACAAAGCAGTATTGAGAGGCTGTCTTAAGGGTGTTTTTATTTGTTTGTTTGTTGAATGCATTAATAATTTCATCATTTCATATGTCCACCCCCCTAGGCGATGCTAGAAAAAAATGAAACAAATGGAAAGCACGCTGTACATACTGGCCTTGTTCCAGTGTGGAAGCCAAGTATGACTTATCACCATAGCTTTAAATTCACTGGCCCGCTGGCAATCACGCTCGAGTTCGGTATTAGGTAAACCCTCATTAAAACATTGGCCACAGACTGTGTTACCAATTTATGGGCTTTGGCCGTCCTTGTTCCCCACTTGTTGGAATCGTGGCAGGACTGCCAACTGCTGCAATCTGTTCGCCACTGAAGAAAAATAAGTAAATGCTGCTGTCTTAAACGTCAGTATATTAGCATTATCAAAGAGCAGGCATCTTTAAACAAGCAGCCGAATCAATGCGATGATTATGTGGGATTTGATGGATTGGGGAGATACTGTCTTGCTGGTTTTGAAGATAAGCGGAACCAGAGCTGTGAGAGTCTGTCTGCTCCTCCACCTCCCTCCTTCATTCTTTCCTGAAGGAGGTGTCTCTGTACGCTTCAGGACCTATGTGGGACCGAGGGTACGGGAGGACGTCAGAGTGCACCTCGGTCATGGGCTGCATACGAATGCAAATGGCCATAAACACCGGTGACCGTGGCGGCTATAGTGGTACCGAGCTGTGGATTTGCAAACGTGAATTTTAACAAGGTCCACGAGCGCTGTATGCCAAATTATCACCCCTCCACTCCGGGACTTGTCCGTCAAACTGACAGGGTGATGTCAATGGCCCCGTCATCCCCAGTGACTTTATCTGACACCAAGGGGTGTTGTTGACAGTGGTGGTTGTGTGTGAGTGTACTGTGTTTGTGAGTGTATGTGTGTGTGTGTGTGTGTGTGTTGTATACATTTCCCAAGGTGACCCAGGATTATCATCAGTCATTATTCTCCCAGTTAGCAACTCATTCATTATGAGGACTGTTGCCCTTGTTGCCGGCAACTTTTGGAAACGAGGAGAGAAATAAATTGAGCCGGCAACTCTCCGAGGACTGGGTGTAAAATGTACATTTTGAAGCCCATCATTGCTAATGTGTTTGGCAATTACTCTTCTGACAGCTCGGGCTGCTCTTGCAAGCTGCCTGTGGTCGCTCTCACAAATATATACATCACCCATGATAGGCCAGGAAGAAAGACTAAATCTGACCTTGATCGCAAGAATCCTGTATGCATTTACACTGAATGCCAAATTCCATGCTCACTCAATGCCACAGGCGCCCATTATCATTCAACAGCATCTCATTTCCATGATGCAACACTATTACTCCTCGTACTGTACATTGTCAAAAGTAGAGACAGTCCCCCTTGACATTTCCCAAATGCATTAGCGGAGCAGAAGCAGTTGTTTGATGTGAGCGCATGTGAAAGTGGTGGTCCAGATGCTGTGTGTTTGGCTATGTAGGGCCCAGTGCACTGGGTGCGCCCGCAGCACCTCTTGAGTGCACTATACTCTGACAGGAGGGCAGCTGTTCTCTCTCACATCGATTTCACACTTCCTGTCCCACATAGAAGGTCTGGGGTGTGTTTGTTACTGTCTGCATGGCGCTCCCTGTGTGTGTGTGTGTGTGTGTGTGTGTGTGTGTGTGTGTGTGTGTGTGTGTATGTGACTGTGCACAACTTGTTTGATATCGACTCAATGACAAAGCATATAAAGTGTCATCTCCTTTAATCCACCTTGCTACAAGAGCTGATGTCTTCAGGAGGCAAGCAATAAGGAAGGGCAGAGAGAGAGAGAGCGAGAGAGAGAGAGAGAGAGATGTGTGTGCAGAGAGGTACAAGATGGAAGGAGGGAGGGAGGGAGAGAGAGAAAAGAGGTAGAGAGAGGACAGGAGGGAGCTGTGGAGGTGAGACGAGGAGGAGACGTGAGCGCAGGTGAGGGGGGAGGACACAGAGGAGTCACGGGGAACAGTAGCTCTCCCACTGCTGCGACATGATCCAATTAGGGGCTGATTATGTCGGTCCTGGAGGTAGAGGCCGATAATCCGGGATAAATGCGCCAGTCATCACGCCTACGTTTGGTCAGCAGCCCTGCCTGCTGCAGAAGCCCTGCCAAGAAAAAAGAAAGAGGGGGAGAAAGATGGAGGGAGGGAGGGAGGGAGGGAGGTGGAGAGGGGAGGGCGGTGGAGACATGGCAGCATCACATCTTTGGCAAGACCTGAGCTTGAGTGGAGAATAATGAAGTCTGGAGAGACAGAGGGATGAGTGGGACACACACACACTCTCACACACACACACATGTATGCACACACATATAGATAGAAACTAACAGACGACGATAAACCACTGAAAATGAATCATGTTTCTGTAAAGAAGAACAAAGAATGCAAAGAAGTGTGTGTGGCCGGCCCTGCCAAGTGTGTTGTGTCTGAGCGTGCTTTGGACGAGAGTGCGGATGGGAGCGAGGGACACAAGGGCGCTGTGGGAGGGATGAAATGGACAGATGAGCAGATGGATGGATGGATGGCTCTCTCTCCATCTTAATCCCTCTCCCTTAGCTCCCACCCAGGTTTGGAGGAGATGTCATCAGCACAACACAGAGGATAAGTGCTGCCTTGTCATATAAGCAGCCAGCCGGATAGCCCCACACAGCACACAAGACACCTCTTCAGGCCTATACAGCAGGTCTCATTGTGATGTGTGTTGGTAAGTGTTGGTAGTGATTGTTATTCCATTGCTGTAAGTCGCTTTGGACAAATGCGTCCGCCAAATGAATAAATGTAAATGTGTGTGTGTGAGAGAGAGAGATGGACATAAAGAGAAAGAGAGGGTCCACAGGTCATTCTCTCCATTTGAGCCTCAGACTCTCGTCCATGTCGTCCATGTTTACAGCTGGGCAACAGCGCAGTGTAGCGCTTAATGAAGAGATGAGAGGGAATGGACACTTGCATGTGCACTGTTAAAAGAGGGAATGGACACTTGCATGTGCACTGTTAAAAGTGAGAATGGACACAGGATTTGCACTGTTAAAAGAGGAAATGGACACTTGCATGTGCACTGTTAAAACAGATGAGAGGGAATGGACACAGGCATGTGCACTGTTAAAACAGATGAGAGGGAATGGACACAGGCATTTGCACTGTTAAAACAGATGAGAGGGAATGGACAGGCATTTGCACTGTTAAAACAGATGAGAGGGAATGGACACAGGCATTTGCACTGTTAAAACAGATGAGAGGGAATGGACACAGGCATTTGCACTGTTAAAACAGATGAGAGGGAATGGACACAGGCATTTGCACTGTTAAAACAGGGCGCAACTGGAGCACAGAGAGTGGAAATGATGTGCCTGTGCACGCATACAGTACTATGTCTATGTTCTAATCCAGACATCCTATGCAGGTGTTCATGAAAGAGTGTGTGTGTGTGTGTGTGTGTTTACCCTGTTCATCAGATTTAGCTGCAGATTATTGTATTCTGTCTGTCTGCCAATGTATAGTGTCCACATGCACTCCCTACTCCCATGAGTGATGTAGGCAAACACAAAGTCATCCAAAAGTAAACCACCCAGTGTCTCAGTGTTACACAGGAACATGAGTGTCCCCCTCTCTCTCTCTCTCTCTCTGAGTGTGTGTGTGTGTGTGTGAACGATGTACAAATGTGTGCCATAGCATGTTCCTAATCACTGCAGGTTTCCACATGATTAGTTTCTCAGGTGCAGAGATAATCTGTACCTATAAAGTAACCTATTAGAGGAATTAGGGATAAATGATATATTGCCACACCGGAAAAGAGAAAAGAGGTGGCCGATAATATAGATAATATGGTGACTATTACATAATAACCATGTATGTAAGGAGGCATTTAGGTTCCTGGCCTCCTTGCAAAATAAGGCATTGATAAACAAAAGAGAGAGAGAGAGAGAGAGAGAGGGAGGGAGAGAGAGAGAGGAATGTAGAGCATACTTATATGTCAAGGAGGTTCATGAGGAGCATTTAGAATAAACTCTCCTGCCTCCTCATTCTTCTCTCCTTCTCCTCTCTCCTCTGTCTGTCTTTGACATTAGTCTTAGGCTCATTGATCCAGGAGCTGCATATAGCCATTTGATGGAGGATTCCCCCTGAAGCCTGCCACCACTCCACTCATTTATCCACCTCCTCCACCTTTAAGAGGCAGAGGTGTACAGTAGCCAGGAAGAGAGGAGGAGGATGGGGACTGCTAGGGGGATGGACACACACACACACACACACATATATGCACACAATTGAAACAGGAAAAAAACAGAAAATCCCACTAAGTGTCAGAAGAGGACAGAATGTCCGATGTAGAGAAGTATTTAGGTGCAGAATAGACGTGCGCTTTCAGGAGCAGTCTTTGTACATACCACTTAATACATAATTAAGTGCTCTTTTTGCACTTCCCCTCCCATCTCCCATCTCCCATCTCCGCCCGCTCCCGCAATATTCTGTCCCGTCCTGCCCGCTCCCGCATTAATGTGTCATTTTTAGTCCTGCTCCCGCCCGCATCTGTAACATGATGTCCCACTCCTGCCCGCTAAAGCCTGCATGCAGGAGGGATAGCCTATTCAGCTTTTCTTTCTGTCTCACGAAAGGAGCACACACACCTGAGAAAGACTCCAGATGTCAGTTTCTTGGTTCTGAATGTAAGCTAACAACTGAAGTAGGCCTAGCCTGGTGCCCTCTTCCTCTGTCATGCTTTCGATTTTGAGTTTTGACAATGAGCAGCAGGAACAAATTGAACCCACCTAAATGACAAGGCTATAGGCCTGCTATCCATCAGTTATGCTTAAACCCCGTTTTTTAATGCTGCCCAACAGAACATCCAGCTGAACTATAGTTATGAACAGTACTTTAATCATTTCCATATTTAATTTTACGCACATATTTAATTTGCGGGAGTGCAGTGAATCATCGGTTTGTCCCGCACCCGCGAACACACCTCTCTCATCCCGCCCGCTCCCGCAAAGAGCTTTCAAAAGGTGTCCCGTGCTGCACTCTTCTGCTTCGGGACCCGCGGGTCTACTGCGGGAGTGCAGACCTCTAGTCCGATGCCTCTCTGGTGCAGGCACAGGGGAAGGGGAGGTAAGATAGCCATGGCAGGCTATGGCTAAGGGTACTGTGCTTGTGCGTGAGTGAGTGTGAGAGAGAGAGGAGAGGAGTGGAGGGAACAGAATTGTATGGGGAGAGTAAGAGTGAGTCATAGGCAACTATTTCAGCTATGAGCAGGATGTTGGAAAGGTCTCTGGGCCAGATGTACGTACATTTGTGAACGTAGCGTTTTCAGCGTCATGGACAAACCGCAGATTGCGAACGCTGTCAGACCCAAGTTTCCGTAGTATTTATCAAACTAGTGTAAACTGCACCTTTCTCTGCCTTTCTCCGCCCATAAACGCAATTTACGAACGTCCACAACTGTATGGCAGAGCCTATACAAGCGCAGCTGAATAAAGTTAACTGATGACAACATTAAAAAGAATCAAACGTTTAGCGATCATGAAATTATACCATACATGATAAGATGTCAACAAGCAGGGAGTTTAAGTGAATGACGTGAAAGTGAAAGTAAGACATTCAAAAAGCCCACGAAAGTTAAGGTTGCTTTTGATAGTACAAATACTTAAAACTGGTGCTCTAAATAGCGATTCTGTTGTCTTGGAAGTATTTAGGCGCAGAATAGACGTGCGCTTTCAGGAGCAGTCTTTGTACATACCACTTAATACATAATTAAGCGCTCTTTTTGCACTTCCCCTCCCATCTTTTTACGCTAAACTCCCACTTTCCCCTGGATCCTCCCATGAATGCAATGAAACGAAAAACACAATTAGCAATGTTCAGCTCCCGCGACAGGCAGTTTGCGCTTTTACATCATTGCGGCCTGTTTGTACATACTTCGCAATGATTTTACACGCATGTTGCAAAACAAATACGCCTGAAGTGGGCGCAAACGCGTTAGTACATCTGGCCCTCTGTCTCTTTCATGTCCTTTGTCACGCTTCCCCCCACACATCACAAAGCCTCATGTATTCAGTCATCTATTTCTGATTTCCTGCGTGCCTTCACCTGTCTGTGTGTATCAGTGTGTGTGAGTGCATGGGTTATGTGAGCAGGAGATACCTGTGACATACATAGGGCCCTAATTTAAATGGTGGGCAAATGAAGCTATGTTGTGCCATAGCAATTCACAAACTGATTTAGCCTATTTATTAAATTAGCTTTAGTTAGAGTTAGCACTTAGCTTACCATTTAAATAAGGGCCCATGGTGAATGTTCCTTGTGTGTTTTATGGCTGCAGGAGAGAGGTTGACAGATCTATTTATGTGTGTGTGTGTGTGTGTGTGTGTGTGTGTCTTTATAATGCTAGTGAGCTTTCTCCTATTTTCTCTCTTCACACATCCATAGACAGGGCCAAGCTAAACCAAATGGTGCTCAACACGCTCCTCATTCCAAACTGACCTCTCACATCGGCCAGACAAGTTTCAGCAGTGGGCCACCCCTGTGGTCCCGTCAAGCCCCTCTTCATGCCTCATCAGTAGCAGCCGCAGTGGGGCTTCTCCAGGCAACAGACCCCTGGTCCTGGTCCTGGTTGAAATGAAACGGCTGTGATCAGTGTGAGCGCTGCACTTCATCAGTCTCCATGATGGAGAGGAGAAGAGAGGAGGGGAGAGGAGAGGAGAAGAGTGGAGTGGAGAGGAAAGGAAAGGAGAGGAGGGGAGGAGAGAAAAGTAGAGGAGAGGAGGGGAGAAAAGGAGAGGGGAGAAGAGGAGAGGAGGGGAGGAGAGGAGGGGAGTGGAGAGGAAAGGAGAGAAGGGGAGAAGAGGGGGAACTCACTCGTATCCAAGGCAAAGCTACAGATCACTGTTCACAAGGGGCCACAGTCCTGCCTGCCAGCTTGGGGTAGATTGGCCTGTTTGCCCTGTGTTTGCCCTCCTAGCTGGACTCTAGTTCTCTACTGTGTGTGTGTGTGTGTGTGTGTGTGTGTGTGTGTGTGTGTGTGTCTGTCTGTTTGTGTGTGTGTGTGTTCATGCCATTTGTGAACTAAGGGAGGTGTATGTGAGAATGCAAGTGGAAGGGTGTATGTATGTGTATATGAGGGTGCAGAAGTAGCTTGTATGATACTATATTATAAGACATACAAGTGTGTATGCACCAGCTATGAGTGTGTGTGTGTGTGTGTGTGTGTGTGTGTGTGTGTGTGTGTGTGTGTGTGTGTGTGTGTGTGTGTGTGTGTAAGGTGTCTGTGGTAGCTTAATTAAAGACTGAGGTGTAATCCAGCTCAGAAGCAGGCTGAGCTTTTATGGTCCCTGCTCACCGGACTGACACTTGGACACGGATTACACTTTCACTAGGAGAGACAGATGCAGAAAGGGGGAGAGAGGAGAAAAATAGACAGAATGAGTGAATAAGACAGAGAGAGAGAGAGAGAGTCTCTGAGCGCCACAAAATCGTCTGAAGTCTGAATTCCCTTGTCCGTTTTTATCGGTACGCTGTGTTTAAAGTGGTCAGCCAGACTCTACTGGATCTCCTCATAATGGGATTCCTCTTCTCCTCTCCTCTCGCTCTCTCTAAGCCTTCACAAGAGGTCCATGAATGTGCCCATTGTCATATGGCTGAAATCACACGCAGCCAGAGGAGGCTTTCTTCCTCTCCTCTCAATGTCTCTATCTCTCACTTACTTTGCTACCTCCTCCTCCTCCTCCTCCCTGTCCCTGCCTTCTCCCCCCCCCTTCAGATGATTTTGCGGTTCCATCTCACACCGGGCCCTAAAATGTCACTCTTTCTTCTGGGAGCTGAATCAGGGGTGGGCAAACACAATGCCCAAAATGGCAAGCGGAACATAACCTGGATAAGAAGCTCTTCTTTCCTTGCAGAGATTGACACAAAAAAATAGACATAATGTGTAGCTATCTCTCTCTCTCTCTCTCTCTCTCTCTCTCTCTCTCTCTCTCTCTCTCTCTCTCTCTCTCTCTCTCTCTCTCTCTCTCTCTCTCTCTCTCTCTCTCTCTCTCTCTCTCTCTTTCTCCCTCCCTCTCTTTCTCTCTATCTCTGTATGTTGTGTGCTTGGTTGAGTGTAAAGTAGATATTGATTAGTCTGTATGAATACAATATGAATATGTATGTATATGTAAACAGCTGTTTAAATGTGTGTGTGTGTGTGTGTGTGTGTGTGTGTGTGTGTGTGTGTGTGTGTGTGTGCGGGTGTTTTGCCATTTTGTCAGGAGTGATAGATCTCTCCATCTGTTAGCCTGGAGTCCATGATGACACTAGAATGCAATGGCATGTTTAGCCCAGCATGTTTGCCGCTGTCACCATGGTGTTGGACAGTACCGCTGTGAACTCTATGGCTCACGCCAGACATGCTGGGATCCCCAAGTCCTCCTGCTATTATCTGGTGGGTGTACATATGTGCATTTGTATTTTAGCATTTGTGTGTGTGTGTGTGTGTGTGTGTGTGAGTGTAAGTGAGTGAGTGAGAGAGAGAGAGAGAGAGAGAGAGAGAGAGAGAGAGAGAGAGAGAGAGAGTAGTATATTTGGAGTAAATGTATTGCTGGTGAATGATGTAAAAAGTTGAGTAAGATGAGGTGAGAGGAGGAGAACCTTTTCCCTCTTCCATCCCTCGTTCCTCTTCTCCATCCCTGCTCTGATGGCGTCACACGGCAACATCAAAAGGTGCAGTTGCTATCACAGCTTCTCTTGCCATAGCAGCAGAGGCAGAGCAGAGATTAGGGCTTAGAAATGGTTCAAATGAAAACAAAAATGAAAAACGGAAATTAACTAAATTTCAGGATAAATATAACCAAAAGGAACAAAAACTATTTATACTGTTCTGGAGTGAAAACTAATATTTTACATTTTAAATAACTGTAAATAACCAAATAAATTCTTGAAATATTATATCAAGAAAGTATCAGAATGTGTTGCCTATGCAGGTGTTCACCAGACCCCTTGTAGGATGTTTAGTTAGATTTTATGAGCCTGTTTGTCCCTGGCCCTGCATAAGGTTGTTATGAGGTAGGTAGTACACCTTAGATCCAACTCTAGCTGACCTTATCTTTTCCAAATCATGTAAATTATTGAGAGTGTGTGAAATAACCTCACATCGATGGTAATAAAATATCTAGGTTTAGTACCATGCAATTGGCATATCATGTAGGTTTGACTGTGAGTAACATTCATATCTGAAACTTTTCGGGTGCAAGTTGTGCATGCACACTGTGGCCAGAGTGAAATCAGATGTACAAAGTGGGCAAAAGTGGGAAAAATAACAACGTTTCTGCTCAGAACTAACCTGGTGTGTGTGTGTGTGTGTGTGTGTGTGTGTGTGTGTGTGTGTGTGTGTGTGTTTGACGTCAACTGCTTTGTCAATATGTTTTATTTGTCATGCCAATAAAGTAATTTTAGAAAGGTCACAGGTCATAGTGTATAAAATATCATAGTGTGTATAGAGAGTGTATGTGTACAGGAGAGAGAGAGAGGGAGAGATTTGTGTGTCAGAGAGTGAAAGAGAGAGTAATGCATGTGTTTGGTTGCTAAGGAACAGCCTGGTGGCACTAGAATCAGAATGTCTCTTGTCCGTCAAAGTAAACAGCTGAGATGACAGTCATCTCCCTCTCTGGTCCACAGTACAGAGACACCGCCACGCACTCACACACACACACACACGCACTCACACACACACACACTCTCACACACACACACACACACACACACACACACACACACACTCACCGCTATTGCTGACTTATATCTACAGCTTGCAGCAGGCGTGCTGGCGGCACTGGGGGCACAGGGAATATGACACCCGCAGTTTTGAAGAGACGCCAATCGCCCCCCTCACTCTTGATAAGGAAAAAAGCCTAGGCCTACACGCCTAGGCCTACACGCCAAATAACAGCCTATACACTAGGCTAAATATAACTTCTTATTAACAGCACTACTACTAACCACAGCCATCTCGATTGCACAATCTCACTTTCACTCTGCTAATAACAGTTGGATATCTGAAATGTTTGATCAGTTTGTCTGCGAACAACCATCATAAACTAAACGAGGCTACATGCTTCTATAGACCATCGCCTGCTCATCCCGACGTTAGCTATTACAGCACAGAGAGCAAAACCTCTTCTCAAGTCTCCAAAACTCTGAACACATTTTCTGCTTTACACACATTTTGCAATTCAAAATGGCATTTTTCAAATGCAGTGAACACGGTTCTCTCTGCAAAAGGCACAACAATCTGACATAAAGCATTCATGACTGTTTCATGAGACATGACTCAACATTCATACCAAACCTTTGATGAATGTGGAAGACAGAACAACAACAACTTGTCAAAATAAAAGTCCAACAATCGCAAAGCAGCATTGCCTTTTTTGTTCCATAAATAAATATATTTTTTTACTCTGAATTGTTTGATATGATGTAGTTTCAGTTCTGTATAGTACTTATTGTGTGCAACATACTGTAACAGTTACTTTTTGTACATATACTACACATACAAGTATACTTATACACTTGATATAATTATATATCACTTACAGTATACATATGTATACTCACATAGATGAAAGAGTCAGAGACGGTTTCAAAATGGGTAATCATAGTTGTGATGACCATTCACGGAAAGCCAGCAACTGGTTAGCCTAAATCCGAGTCACTATACAGATGCAGCAGAAATAAAGAAATAAATCAAATGTGAAAAAATGAAACATACAGTTGAAACACAGTTCAGATTGATAACTCAAGAAATCTACAATTATGTAATGAAAAAGTACAAATGAGCATATTTGTATTTCTGCTTACTGCACCTCAACAGGGAAGGGGTCAAGCTACAGTGCATTCATTCAAATGACAGGATCTGTGATTCCTAAAAAAATTAAATAAAATATGTAAGGGATAATGTATAGAACACCGGAAAATAAGTCCCAACAGGGCGAACAGGGTCTTACGTGGAGTTTATAGGTGGTCACTGAAGTCCAGTCTCACACTGTTTGTAATTGTACTGTACTTGTCTGTTGCAGGCGGAAGCACCTGAAGCTGGCTTCCTCCATTTCCCCTCTCTGCTTCCAGTCTTCTTTCCCCTGCAAATAACAGCAATTACGTCCCACTGGGCTCAGGATAAATCACTGTTGTTACATATGCCCCCTCCATGACTGTCCTAGTGCACACTTTCCCAGGTTTTCTTTGAAAGAGAGAGAGAGAGGGAGGATGGGCAAGGAGGTGGACAAAGGGGAAGGAAAGGAAGGGAGAGAGGGTGAATACAAGAAACAATGTAAACTGTGGAAGAAGAGAGATGGGAGACTATTAGGAAAAATGTAATGGATTAAGAAGGGAGAACGACAGAGACAAGCAAAGAGGGAGCTAAAGAAAGATACCATGAAAGAAGAACATGAATGAGAATTAATATGCTGTTATTGTTGTGCTTTGGC
Source organism: Alosa sapidissima (assembly GCF_018492685.1). NCBI lineage: Eukaryota > Metazoa > Chordata > Actinopteri > Clupeiformes > Clupeidae > Alosa > Alosa sapidissima. The sequence continues at coordinate 3,105,600 of NC_055979.1, read as the reverse complement.
AAACACTGTACCTACAGTACAGTCATGCCACTAAAGCAACATTGAATTGAATTGAGAAAGAAAGAGTGGAAGAGAGAGAGAGATAGAGAGAGAGAAAGAGAGAGATGTAGGAAGGAGAGGGAGAGAGAAAAAGAGATCTGAAAAACGCTGGAAGGTGAACTCTAAAGATAGCCAGAGTGCAGTTATTCTGTAGTTGGCTCTAAAAACAGACATCAGCGGTGACTCATTTTGTTTCTATATAAGGTGTATCCCTGTTCCTGCTTCTGCAGGGCAGATTAACTGAAGTTCATCCACAGTGCCAACATCTCGTCTCCCCTGAACCCCAAATATGTGAGAGAACCCCAGGGCCTGCTTCGGATTCAGCATCTCAACAAGGAACCAGAACTGGTTTGGTGAAGATGTGCAAACGCCTCTGATTGTAGAGACAGGCCTAGAATTTGAAAAGAACAAAAGCAATATATTACTGTGATCTAGTACGCACTTTGTATTATGTTTCTTTGGCATTGCTGAATAAAAGAAACTTAACTTGACTCGACTTCATAGGGTTTGTGTTCACAGCCGCAAACAACTAAACTACATGTGTTGGCCTGGAATGACTAAAGCCAACAATATGTCCACATCTGTTTCTTTGGCTATATTCCAACCCATTGTGAAATTGTGTAAATCTGGTACCACCTGGTACAACTGCCAAGGCATCAAACATTCCTAAAAAACAACTCCAATGTAAAATCATTTAGGACAATACAGTCAAGTATGTTTCAGGCAAGAGGGTGTTGATGAAACAGACTCAGTCATTAAAATAGCATGGCTATTGTGACTACTATGTTGGATATGGTGGACATTGTATTGGATGTGTAGAATATCTGAGTTGGGTAGCTCAGACAGGATAGGTACTAATTTTACTCATTATTTCTGAACTGCTTTAATTGACACTTTTGGACCTGACGGGGAGAGAATGGGAGAGAGGTGCGTTTACATTTTCTCCCTTTTGTCCTCCTATCGCCATGTGTGCTGCTGTGCCCTCACTGCCATCTCTACAACACTCCCATCGCCTCCACCCAGAAGCCTGCACTGCACTACACCCAACAGTCTCATTCCCACACAGTGCTAAACGTCAATTGCCTGTTTGCTTGTTTTCTCATTTTTGGCTGTAGGTGTGCCAAGAAGCAGAGCTTTAGTGCCTCACTGCTGATGAACTGCACTGGTGTGCAGGTGTCTTACAAGTGAAATGGGCTGCCTCCTCTCCTGGTCTTATGGATTGGGACACATACAACACAGCACTCAATCCTAAACCCAACACATTTCACTCCTGAACAACATTCTTGCATCACTGATGATTGACTGGAACCCATCTCTCTCACTATCTTTGGTTTATAATTTAGTTTAAAGCCGTGTTGTTTAATATCCAACCTCTTGTCCCCGTCCCCATCCCCTCACACACACACTTATTATATCAAAGCCTTTCTCTTTGTCCTGCAAGGTATTTTGCCATGCAACTGGGACATCAACTCTGCCATACTCATGTACTCTCATACTGTAACACATCCTAGCCAAACTAGACCACAGTCTCAGTTTGAAAAAAAAAGACCTTCACTGGAGGCGGAGGATTGGATACTCTGTGAAGGGATGGATGTTCTCTTTCTCCGCCTACATCTTGTATTCTCCCATTTCTCCTCATCAAAGCTGTCTTTCTCCATTATTACCCCATTGATCTGAGTGAGTGAATGTGTGTGTGTGTGTGTGTGTGTGTGTGTGTGTTGGGGGGGGGAGGGGGGGGGGGGGGGGGGGGAGTATGCCATAACAAAACCTCACTCAGATCAACCTCACGTCACAACGTCATACAGCAGGTGCACAATAACCTGTTTTCTCAGTCAAAGTTTAACAGTGACATCTGGTAACCATGATAAACATGTTCTCATCATACTTTATATTTAGTAACCACATCGCGAAAGTCTTTGCCAACATCAGCCACCCTAATTGATTAACAGACGCAGCTGTAGCCTATGTCAAAACATCCAAGCCCAGCATTGCACTGTTGTATTGTAATACCTGGTCTGCCGCTAGGTGGTGGTAATGTTTTGAAGCATGTTCCGTGTTGCTTTCACTGTTTCTGTCTCGCAACAGATCTTAATCTAAATGCGCAAGATTACCAGTCTTGTTCTCTCGCTTACATCCACCTACATTCCACATACAGCGCTAAAAAACCGTGGGTCGTTTGGGTTTCAGGTTTTTCATTAGAAAGAGAATGTAATCCGATGGAGCGGCTCGTTCTCTCAGAGGTTTTGTGCGCCTGTGAGCTTGAATCTGATCGAGAATTAGCATGCAAAGCGTCAGTTCTCCACTATGGAAAGTAAGCACTAGAAACCAAAAATAGTGTATGCTAGAGTGCTTCTCTGAGTCATTCACAGAGCTCTGCACAGAACACATCTTAAGCAAAGCTGTCCTTGTGCTTTAATCCATCCAGGTTTATCCAAAATGCTGTCTTATATGTTTAAATTAGCCTTTTACATATTTTATACTGAAATTAAGTTACCATAGAAACGAATTGCATATTTTCTCCTGGAAAGCTTTTCAAAGTAAGTTATATTTCTATTATCTCTGTGATCTGAATCTGTCTAACACAATGTTGAGGCAAATTTTTGTTAGGTTATTTCTCTTTCACAAAAAACACTAAAATACACAAACAATCACACGCATGTGATTTGTGGTAGTGTGTGGCTTTTGAAGCCTCTCAGCATCTACAGATGAGATACAGGATTTATTTAGCCTCACTCTGATTTATGGTGGCAACAAAGGACAAGTGAGGAGACCCATGTACCTGAGCCAAAATGACAGACCCAGGAGAGGGAGAAGAGGGGTGGAAAACAGGGGGAGCAAACAAAGCTGACGCGAGTGTGAACGAGTGTGCGCACATCAGATGATGAGGGGTGACAACTTCAAATGGGTTACATGCCTGACTTCCCTTTGCCGCCTAAGATAATAGCGGGAACAGGCTGTGAGTGACTGGTTCAATACCAGAGCGAGCGTGTTACCATTTATACATAACAGCAGGGTTGGAGGTGCTAATACCGTGCTCCTGTTTGAAGAAAGAAAGAGCAAGTGAACGAGTGAGCAAGAGAGAGCGACACAAAGAGAGACAGAGAGGGGGGGAAGGGAGGGAGGGAGCAGGAGAGAGAAGAGTGCTTAAAATGGTGTTGACCAAGGATGTCATATTATTGACTACTCTGAGGAGCTGGGGAGCCACTCGAGAGGAGGCCAACGGTGTGGCAAGTCCAGGAGACGCAAGTTGGAGAAGGGAAGAGGAGGGGGAGAGTAGCCTGACGCACATGACGACGCCTGACAATAAGCGATAAGGAGGCTCACCTGAGGCTTGGTCAACACTCGACTGCCCTGGATCTCCACTGACACACCCAAGGGGTGTATATTCATACATGTCAACATGTCAAAAAGGCCCACACCACATCTGCTACACACACATACACTGCCACCAATAGGGTCACTCACTCACTCACACACACACTGTTTTAACCACTCACATGCAAACACACATTCACATGCTCTCACCACCATTCTTAAACACCCACACACGAACACACACGCACACACACACACACACACACACACACACAAAGAAAGAGGTCTGCTATCTCCGTCATCTCCATCACTTTAGTGGGGCTGTTGAGTCATTTTTCAAAATTGATTAAAGTCCATTCTGTTGCGCTCAGATACACCTCAAACTCACCCCTCCCCTCCACACACACACACAAACACACACACACATACAAACACACACATACAAACACACACACACACAATCATCGCTTCCCTCTTCCTTGCCTGTAGTACGGCTCAATAAATGAAAGAGGAGCTGGCAAATGATGTGTCATGGTCTGACCTGCTCAATGACCCCTTCCATGTCTTGTGGCGGGGGCTCTTAGGAATAATAATGATAATTTTGGTCTAAATTGCAGCTTGAGAGCCAGTTGCCTCACATAGACTTCCTCAGGGACTGTGTTTCTCTCGCTCACGCGCTCTCTCTCTCTCTTGTTCTCCTCCTCGTCATCTCCTCTAGTCATTTGTGTAAATCTTCCTTTAGAGGACGGCCGTGACACATGCACACGCACACACACATGCAACAGTCATGAAAATACAGTGACATACACAGAAATACACAGTCACTACTGCAGGCAAATTACTCACAACACACACAAAGAAGGGCAATTATTCACTCTTACAAACACCTGCATTCGCACACACACACAGGCACACACACACACACACAGGCACATTTTTTTTTAAAGAGATCTCCTTATCATCTCTTTAGTTTCTCTGAGAGATTAAAAAGTGTACTTTAAGTGAGCTTTAAATAATCTGCCTTTCAGATTTGTATGTGGACCTAATTTCTTTTATGGTGGTATGGATGTCTCAACAGAGTCACAGTCATGGTCAGTTTCACTAAATGTTTAGATATGTCAATAAAATCTCTCTCCTGGTGACTTTGTTGTTTAGGCATGAGGCACACATTTTCAAAGTAAAGAGCATTTAACTATCCTTTGACAAGAAGATTGCTCACAGCTGTTGTGGGAGAGGGGTAGCTTTGCCAATTATGGTAGACTAAAGTATACAAATGGTATACAAATATGGTAGTATAAGGTGCCTCATCTCATTTCTGTCTCAAACTATTTCTGTTAGGAAATCCTACCAACTAAAATGTTCCTGAGCTTTGCTGACCAAAGATTCCTTTTGGCCATATTTGTGCCCAGCAAAATTACTGTGTCAGTTGATGAATCCGTTTAGCTCTGCGTCTGACTAGCTAAATAAAAGATGACTGTAAGTTGGGGAGGTGGGAAAAACAGGCACGGCTCTTTTAAATCAGTCAAGGGCACCCCAAATGAAGCGTTGGAGCAGTAGGAATCCTTGATGGGGGTAGTCTTTGACCTTGTCATAATTACTCAGTGTTGGGTAGGCAAAAAGCCTTGGATGGGATTCTTGCAAGAAAACCTGAAGGCCAGATTGAAAGTATCGCCTGCAGTGGAAGAGGCAGCCTCGCCTAATTAAAGGGTTTTCCCTCTATCAATTGCTGAGCAGTATTAAACACATTCTCTTTCTCTCTCTCTCTATCTCTCAGGCACACACACACACACCAAAATGATTTGTGTCAAAGGGAGGTTTTGAAAGGATATTTTAGCAAAGGAACCACAACAAAGACCATCACAGCTTCAAACACAGACTTGAGAAAATAAAGAAGATATTCCTCATGACAGAAAACTTGTTTATTTGTTGTTTTATTTAGTTCAACTCTATTTTGTTGCCTTTGGGCCAGGCACAAAGACAAGACTCGGTGATTACAAAGTACCGCTCCATCTCATGTTTCTGTTAGACAGCTATTTACACAGCAGTTTTAGAAGTATTCAGTTAGTCTGTCACCTTCATATTTCAAACTAGCTTATGAATGTGTGATTTTGGAACAAGTGAGAGGTCAGAGACAAAGAGTGAGAGAAATCAAACATCTAGTCCCGTCCTTTTTAATTGCTGAGTGCCACATGAAATTCACACCTTACTTCTACCCAACTCTATTAAGCACATGACACATCGAAGGGAATCTTTACATGTACAATTCACATTCACATCTTTACATGTACAATACAAATGTACAAGGACGATATACAAGATGCACTTATTTCAAATGTTTAAAATTATAGTAATTATTGTAAGGATTTAAAATACTTTATTAATAACTTTTGATTACTGTATGCTGGGCAGATTTGTTGAACGTTTGGTGCAAAACTCTAAACATCAATTTCTATAGGCCTATCACTGCACCAGCAGCTCATTTAGAAAGCACTTGCATTCAAGATTGGATACTCGGCACAGCTCAATTCCAATTATCCCACAATATCCCTGGTGGAAAGCCTAAGCATCAAAATTGGTCATACTAGATATGTCAAAGGGCCATGGGTGTGTTTTCACATTGTCTTTTATATTGTGTTCATCATGTAGAAAGGTTGTTGTAGGCAAACAATAACATTCTTCATCACAGTAACAGTTTTATGGTATTTTTTAAATCGATCGCTATTTGATCAGTAATTTTCCCCTAACTTTGACCCAGCTATGTGATTCTACCATCGTACTGACATGCATATGTGCACACACACACACACACACACACACACACACACACACACACACACACACACACACACACACACACACACACCTCCCTCCCCACAGAGGGACCATTATGATGAAACAAGACTATTTTTTCTGCAGTGTCAGTAATTACCGTCCAGTGGTAATAGACCTCTGGTCAGACAGATGGGCCTCAGCCAAGGCCATGTCGTGTGATCAGTACATGTGCAAGTGTGGACCTCCAGGTTTGTTTAACACAAAATGTCAAGGGAGCTGCCATGGTGGGAAGTGACAAGCAGGAGGAGAAGGCCTGGCTCCACACGGCAGGAGGGAATCATTAGGACCTCCTCCACACACACACACACACACATGGAGGAAGAGAGAGAGAGGGAGAGAGAGAGGGAAAAAGAGGAGAGCATTGATATGATGTGATTAGGTGCTACTATTAGCATTTTAAAGATGCTGGTGCATTTTGGTGTCGTGAAGTATGCGAGTTCACTGGGTGCGGGGCGCGTATAGTATTAGCATTGAGACAACCTTGCATTTGAATGTAGAACGTTGCTGCTTCGCTACTAACTCACTAACTTAAGAAATCAATCTTTGATACAAATATAGAAACCCTATTAGGTCACCTATATAAAACACTTTTCCGTTTTCGTCTGTTTTACTCCTGCTTTCCCATTGCCTGAAATAATGAAGTGACCCAACTGTGATGATATTTTCTCTGTAAAAAATCTCTTTGACCCATTTTGATATTAAGTAGTGCACGTTTGGGCTCCTTCTGTGACTCTGAACACAGGGAGGGGGAGCAGGAGGCGCCAAAGCCACGCTTCCATCTATAAAGACCGTTCACTCGCACAAACCAATTTGTCCCAAATCTCCCCTGGTGAGGTGCGTGGAGGGAATAGACTTGGGAAGTGATAACACACTGTTTTCAGACGGACACTGGCGTTCCCAGTGGGGTCCACACACACACAGGTCCAGCTTTGGTAGTGGTGCTGCAGTGTAAACACAGTGCTGCTCTCCAGTGGGTCAACACCAACGTTCCCTATTGTGGGGTAACACTCCCCAAATTGGTCACACTTCGAGTTGACTGAAAGCTCACATATGTAGAGCACTGTCTTCTGCAGTCAAACAACTCATGGCGATACAGTCCAGGCGAGTGAGTGCAGTGGAACATGAAAGAGCCCATGATTATAATGTTCTGTCACCAATGACACATGACTCACAAAGAACAACTGATTGCAGCATACAAGGAAAAACGTGCTTTATGGCTCTCCTGGGTGCAACGCGGACATACAGTACATAGAGTGGATATACAATACAAGGATGTTAGCAATTTCGACTGTACAAAACGACCCACTATTTCTCCACATATTGGTGTCGACAGCCGATGCAATTTCTAGGTTATAGATGGGTGACATTAGACAACCATGTGCTGTGGTACTTTGGTAATCAATACAGACAGCACACAACGATACATTTTATTCCAATAACAGGGAGCTGTGCTTTCAGCTACACTGTGCATTGAGCGCCACTAATGTGACACAACAACAGCAGCAAAGTCGTATTTCTTTTACCCTTCTGCACCCTGATCACCTGACAAAGGAGGGTATTAAAGCATCCATACTTCACAACCTGTGACCAGAGCAGCAACTTCACTCTCGAAGAGGCACTAGCAATTAGAGAGGAAGTTATTTGCCTGTATTGAAATTTGACTAGCAACTTCACGTCTCTCGCCGTGGTGACTGGTGGCGTTAAAAGCCTTGGTTTCTCCTCAGCTGTGTGTCTTCTCTTCTCTTGTGTGTCTTCACTCTTGCAGTTGTTTGAATCTTTCAGCTAACCCCCCACCCCCAACTATTTATTTCTTAATTTAATCTTCTAAACATTAATTAGAAAGTGCACTGGCTGTGGAAGGGGAGATGCGAATGTGTGTCAATCCAAGTCGCCGTCCTTCAATGATCTTTTATTTCCCAGGGTTTCGAACTGACAAAACAATAATTGGAATTCTTCTTTTGTGTGTTTATCTTACACCTGCAGGCTGAAAAAAAAAAAGAGAGAGAGAGATAGAGAGAGAGAAAGACAGAGAGAGAGAGTGAAACATACTTGCCTGTTAAATTGTTGATACTAAGGTGTTAACTGAGCAGTACCTCAGGAATAGTGGTTGGGGAGGGGGCTATCATGAACAAAAATGATTGGACACTCAATTGTGTGGTCAGTCTTGACTTGTCCCACCCAGTTCATCACACACACACACACACACGCCCTGCTCTTAACCTCAGGTTGGCATACAGTACATCTATTTTTTGGGTTCATTCGTGTGTTCACATTCACAGCAAGCACCATCTTCTGTACATTCTCAGTAGTTTCACAAGGCAGCAACCCTGCTGCTCTGTCCCTGCCAGGCAACACAGCCCCGGCCAACTTTCTCTCGGCCACAAAGCACGAGGTGTGGGAGGACAGCTGTATCCTGCTGCGCAGAGGAAGGAGGGGGCTACACACACCTGACTCACACCTCCACGACCTCTCGGCCCCTGAACTCCTTCCTGCCGGTGGAAAAAGCCCGGTGAAAACATGGGCTGGCGGGCGCCGACCCCGCATCATGGCAAGTCCCACCTATTGTAAGAGGTACATGGGCAATTTGTTTCTCGCTGTGGGGGAAAGAATGACTGCGCCCCCTGCCATTCACCGATGGGGATTCACTTTTCAGGAGAGTGGCCTGGCCGCTGCACACTGCTGAGAGTGAATATGGACGCTGGGCGTCTGAGAAGACGCAGGGCAGACTGTGCCGGGATTGTGAGGGATTGTGGCTGTAATGCATTCAGCGGTGGTATTTTGGGCGCCCTGTGCTCAGAATTACAAACTACTTCTGTGTGTGTGTGTGTCTGAGTGTGTGTGTGTGTGTGTGTCCACCACCCTGCTCCCCACCCTATCTGCCCTCTCTCCCTCGTACAAATGCCTCTGCTTCTGTGCAACACCAGTGCAAAAGAACAACAGAAGCAAGACAATAAGACATGGGCCTGTTTAACTAAATGTTATGGGACACTCAGGCAAGAAATAAGGCTTGTGAGGCACAGATATACATACATGAGAAGGAGACGGGAGGGAGAGACAAAAAGACTCAAAAAGATAGGAAAATGACAGACAGAGAGGGGGGGGGGGGGTCAGAGAGTTCATATGCATGTGTGAGCGTGTGTGTGTGTGTGTGTGTGTGTGTGTGTGTGTGTGCTTGTGTGTGTGTCCCAAAAGCTGAAAATGGGAGAGATTGAGCAGTGTCCAGGTTTCTGCTCGTGCTCAGGTGATGGAGTGCCGATGATGGAATTTCATTTAGAATTCTTGAACTGGGCTGAACAGAGCCTCCATGTGAAGTAGTGGTGATTCACCTCAAACAGTCAGAGAGAGAGAGAGATAGAGAGAGAGAGAGAGAGAGAGAATGTAGAGAGTGGCAGAGACAGAGTGAGTGAGAGACTGGAGAGAGAACGAGAACGCAGAGCAGGAGGAGAAAAGAGAGAGAGAGAGAGAGAGAGAGAGAGAGAGAGAGAGAGAGAGAGAGAGAGAGAGAGAGAGAGAGGAAGGAGAGGAGAATGAAAATGTTAGGGGAAAGGGCAGAAGCACTGAAAAAACCACCTCCTGTGAGAATGTCCCTGGCTGAATAGGGGGAAAATCATTTGGTACAAAAATCCTTGTTCAAAAGAAATGAGGAAGAGAGCAAGAATGCAAGGAGAGAAAAGAGAGAGTTTTAAATGGTCTCTCTAAGGTGCCCAGGCTCCCGTTCTCATTACCTGGAGAAAGACTGTCGCCATTAAATTGAAATTTAATTTACGAAATTGTGTTTTAATGTAGCTATTCACTTCCATCCTTCCAAATGTGATTCCCGTCAGCCACGTTTCTTAGGGCCATTTAATTGGCCTAATGGAGAAAGCAGTTAATGGTGAGGCTCACACCACACGGTGCTGGTAACATTTCATCCAGGCCCATACAGCTTAAATAGGTTCCGGGCCCAGCCAGGGTGTTGACATACAGGTAGAGTGACTGATGGACACACACACCACACAACAAAACAAGGTTTGGTCAAGGTTTTCAATTTTCTTTCAAGAGCCATCAGCAATGGACAAAAAAAGCACAAATAAACACACTGACATATGTATGGCTAAAGGTAGGCCTACTTGCAGACTGCCCAGGCAGTGCACAACAAACCCCAAACAGTTGGTTGCAGTCTTTAGAATGTTCAGAGAACAAACTTCTAATTCTACACTTCCCAGACAGTAATGAAAAAGAATGATGTTTTGGATATGTTAAACTCAAACAGCAACAGACTGATGGTGCACACGTATGCAAATGTTGGTGGTGTTGGAGTTTGTTGGGGAAATGAGCTAACACCTTGAGAGACAGTGGGTTTGAGCAGAGAGAAAGAATGAAATGTTTTAAATGAATAAAAATCCGAAGTTGCCAAACCTTTGGCAATGCTAGCGTCTGCTATTACATCAGCAGTGCCGAAAAATCCTAGCAGCGTCTGTCTCTACTTCCTGCGGAGGCTGAAGAAAGTCCTCCAGTGGGCCGTGACGACCGCAGAAAAGACCATCAGAGCCCCCGTCCCAACACTTACAGAACAGAACTGCACAACAAACACTGGAACTCGCCGTGCAACCAGCATTGTTGCAGATCCAACCCACCTCCTCATGTGGCCTGTCACCCCTCTGCCGTCTAGTAAAAGGTTTCGGAGCAGTAGAACCAATATGGCCAGACACTGCAGGAGCTTCTTCCCCCAGGAAGTCAGGCTCCTCGACACCTCTCTCACACCAAGAGTCTGTAAACAAATGAACCTCCACTCCCAGACTGTTACTGTGCATTGGGCACCTACACCCACTACCCCATAACCTCTTACGCTGCCATTTCACACATTGATATCCAAGTTACCCTCAGTCTTCTGAATATGTTCATGTTATGTCATGTTGTCTGTTCTGTTGTCGCCTAAAGCACTGTGATGTCTACATCACAGTTTATGTAAATGTGTCTATACTTGTCTGCATCATGGGCCACAGAGAAATGCTATTTCAGCCTTGCTGTATTCTTGTGTATGGGCAGGCTGGAAATAATAGGTCTTGAGTCTTGAGTTTAAATATATGAAATAGGGCAAAAAAGACAGGATAGGAGGCAAAACAAAGAAAAGAGGAAGGAGAGAATGGGAGTGGGGGTGATGGGAGAGTAGTAATTGTTTTCCATCAGAGCTCATCGGCAAACAGCTCAGTGCTCTTGTCTCCATGACAGAGACGTATGCTTGAAGCGTGTCAGGAGGAGAGAGAAACGACAAGCGAATGACAGCTCCTGTCACCATGTTCAAGCCGACGCATCAGGGGGAAAAGGTTGTGCCTAAGGTCAAGGTCGGGCGGCGACACATTGACAGGCCATGGAGGGATGTTTAACAGGGAGCCAATATCAAGCTGGAGAGTGACCACCCAGTGCCTCCCAAAATAATCAAAGAGACAGATAAAGAGAGACTTTCATGGAGGGAGGGCAGATAAAGATAGAGAGACTTTCGTGGAGGGGAGGGCACCTCAAACATAGCCATTTCAACATATGGTGAATTATTAGAAGGAAAAAAGTAGCCACCAGGGGGCCATGCCGCGCTAGTGTGTCATTGAACTGACGGTATGGAGCGTGGCTGTGTTCTCTCGACCGGTCCACGGCGTGTGCTTAGAAATAGATCAGTGAATGCAATCTACTCACCCATGGAAAGAGTAACAAGTCCGATAATAACAGTGATGAGATAGAAAGCTGAAATAGGTGCGTTGGATAAATGTTCACTGACAAAACAGTGCCCAGTCCTTGTGGATACATTTAATGATATACTGTGGCCAAATGAAATTTATTTTCTATCTAGACGTAACACTCACATTGATGTTTACTTTTTCAAAAGAGCTTCCAAGTGATTCTTTCAGCCAATATTAAGAAAAGGTCACGGAAAAAAGTGCGTGTCACACTGACCCCAAAACGCGCGGCACTTAAACTGGATAGGCGACGTTCAGTGATTAAACTAAACTTCTGGATAATGAAGTTTACCATGCAGGTAGCCTAATTGAACAGGTCGTGGTCTTCATAAGCAGCATCTGAGTCGAATCAATAAAGTCAAGACTATTTGAAAATTGGATTCGTATAAAAAAGTCAGTTTGTTTTCTTTTGAACAGTTCTGGCATGTCGCTGAGTTTGTGTAGCCTATGACTTTTACTATACGTTTATCCTGCCTTGTCTGTTAGCAGTAGTTCTATTCAAATAATATTTAGATATGGCTTGGGCTATGATCGTTGGTTTAGTCACCGTTAGCCTATCCAGGTAAAAGAAGAAAATGCTCCAAACTCAAACGTAAGCAAAGTAAAACCCCAGTGGATTTGGTGCCATCGATCAGACATTCCGTTTATTAGTCCTATGCTTCACTGACGGAAAACGGAAAATTACCCAACGGACAGAAAATATCGTTGGCCGTTTACAGTGAACCATTTCAAATGTCGCTTTCACATCTCGAGATGTGGGATTTATTTGAACCTCCGTCTCAACGCGTCAAACCCAACTGAACAAATCACGTACTCACAAAACTGATGTTCAAATCCCTCCTCCAAAGCATCCACGATGATAGTGATTGGTGGGCGACTCGAAGGCCGCTACTCCCCCTCTGCTCTCATTGGTTGGCAGCGGATCAGTAACAATGTTTAATGCACTATGAGGTAAAGTGAGTTAGTCAGTGGCAAGGGTTGAAAGAGGGAGTGTGCCTCAGTGCAGAGAGAGTAAAAAAATTAACCGCACAGTTGTCAACAGCTGACGTGACAAGCGAAGCCCGCACTCGGCTTTGACAAGACTTCTGAAGACGCACCACGGACCGGACTGGTTGACTGCGCTTCTGTCGCAAAGCAAGTGTGGACATACAGCACTGACAGACAAGGACAATGCTATCACGGGGATGTCTCGAGTCGCGTCAATGCAGCATGCGAGAGGACTGATCACATTGCCAATATCCTTCTTCGTGGATCTAATTTTTCCGTCTTGGTATTCACATCTCTCATAAAGATTCTTCAGGGGAAAGCCGTGACTCACTGCATAGCCCACGGAGCCGAGCGAAGGCAAGTCCCTGCATTCTAATAAGAGAGGGGTATACAGGAGAGAGGACGCGGCTCATTGAAATTACAGGCAGAGCTACTTTTCTGGATCAGTTTGACTTCCATGTACTGTAGCGAGCATCAACCTGGGCTTCTATAACACCTTGACAGAAACAGGCTGGCGCAAGGGGGATTATGAATTGTATTTTCATGTATCCGTCTCTCTTTTCAGGGTAGCCAACCATAGGGTAAGTTTATGTCTTTTAATCAACACGTAGGCTACTCCACAGCAAAGCTGTGGTGGTTTAAGAGACTGTTGGGTAGCTGGCGTTCCAACACCGCAGTCAGTTTTGCTCTGTTGAAATTGGGACCGTGTCAGAATGGATGCAACAGCTTAAGGAAGCCACCGAGCCTCGCGGGGGATGAACAGTGACGGTAGAAGTGTGTCATTCGTCTTTATTGTCTTTTCTTCTTGTCATTTTCCTCCCTCATTTTTTGCTGTTTGGGGTTGCGTTTGGATTCCATTAAATGAAGGGATTATGCGTGTGTGCGCGTTAAAGAAGCTTATTTTAACACATTTGTATTCATCGGGTTGCCTCAAGACGGTTTGCTCAAGAGATTGCATTGGTTAAGCATATAAGAACGCTTTAGAGGAAAATGGATTTACATTGATGTTACCATTAGAATTACCTAAAGAAGTGTTGGATTTCTGTAGCTTTTGTGGAATAGAGAAGTCACTTCATAGCGAAATGTGGATGCATAAATTAACCTACATGTGGAGAAGCCACCAGAATACCAAGTAGCCCACATAAATCTGTTTTGAGGCGTCTGTGTTCTTCTCAAGGTTACATTATTGACATGCTGTCTACATCCTCTTTGAAAGAAGGAAGAATTACGTGTTAGCTGTGCATTTCGTAAAGTCGCAGAGGTGAGAATGCGCATATCAGAGCAAAGGTGTTGCCTTTCCCATCTCTGCCTGAAACGCGGCATTTGGATCATTTGCTTGAATCTGAAATGAATTGCAGATCAATTTATTCAGAACAAATGTTTTCTTCTCTCTGTTTTTCAGGCGGAGGGACGCAGTACGGCTGTTTCATTTGGTGGAAACCGGATTGTGGTGATGCCTCCGATGAGTCTGGGCGCTCAGCAGAATTTAAATTAGGTGTTCAGCAGCACTGTTTGTTGTGGAGAAAAGGACACGACAAAAATCATCACGGGAGAAAAGAAGCGGACATTTAAATGAATGAAGGACAAAATGACTTTATACCTTTCTCGTCATGAAGTGCTCTCCCCTTTCCGTAACTGAGTGGATAAATCGCCGGTTTGCCGAGCAAATCAACAGGTCGGCAGCGTAAAACGCATCGGTATCAAGGGCGCACACGCTGAAGGGATGTATCTTTCTATTTTGTTTTTCCTCTGTTTATGGGCTCAAGCCCTAACTCTGAAAAACTTGAACTATTCTGTTCCCGAGGAGCAAAAACAGAACACTATAATCGGTAATCTCGCCAAAGATGCTAACATTGAAATAAATGTAACGGGCCAGAAATCCAACTTCAGGGTGTTGGAGAATTCTGCCCGGCATCTCGTAGACGTGGACCCCACGAGCGGACTGCTCAGGACTAAGCAGAGGATTGACAGGGACACGTTGTGCCAACGAAACCCCAAGTGCCAGCTCTCCATGGAGGTATTTGCCAACGACGCAGAAATATTCATGATTAAAATCGAAATACAGGACATAAACGATAATTCCCCCTCCTTTCCCAACGACGTGATTGATCTTGAGATCGCTGAGAATGCGGCTCCAGGCACTCGCTTCCCCCTGACCGCCGCGCATGACCTGGACTCCGGGGAGAACGGGCTGAAAACCTATCAGATCACACGAGATGATTACAGCATCTTTTCTTTGGATGTAAAATCAAGAGGAGACGGAACTAAATTCCCAGAGCTGGTGATTCAGAGGCCGTTAGACCGGGAGGAACGTAGCCATCACACACTGATCCTAACAGCCATTGACGGAGGGGAATATCCCCGATCTGGTACCATGCAGATTAATGTAAAAGTTATTGATTCTAATGATAACAGCCCGGTGTTTGAGCAGCCCTCCTATGTGGTTGAGGTTCCTGAGAACACCCCAACCGGAAGAGTATTGATAGATTTAAATGCCACAGATCCCGATGAAGGCAGTAACGGGCAGATTGTTTATTCATTTAGTGGCTACACGCCAGACCGGATCAGGGAACTGTTCTCTATAGACCCTGAAACAGGTGTCATAAAGATTCAGGGGAAAATCGACTATGAGGAAAACCCAATTATAGAGATTGATGTCCAGGCAAAGGACCAAGGGCCCAATCCCATTCCTGGCCATTGTAAAGTCACTGTTAAAGTGTCGGACAGGAATGACAACTGGCCGTCCATCAACTTTGTGTCTGTGCGACAGGGGGCCATCAGCGAAGCGGCCCCCCCAGGGACGGTCATCGCTCTGGTGCGAGTCACAGACAAAGACTCGGGCCGGAACGGTCAGCTCCAGTGCCGCGTGCTGGGGAACGTGCCGTTCAAGCTAGAGGAGAACTACGACAACTTCTTCACCGTGGTGACGGACAAGCCGCTGGACCGGGAGCTGCAGGACGAGTACAACATCACCATCCTGGCCAAGGACAACGGCAACCCGCCACTCAACTCCACCAAGTCCTTCACCGTTAAGATCCTGGACGAGAACGACAATGCGCCGCACTTCACCAAGCCTGTATATGTCATGCAGATTTCTGAGAACAACGTGCCCGGTGAGTACATGGGCTCAGTTCTGGCCATTGACCCTGACCTGGGCATGAACGGAACCGTGTCCTACGTACTGCTGCCCTCTAACGTCAGCAGCGACTCCATCCAGACATTTGTGGGGGTCACGGCCTCCACAGGTGCCATCTATGCCCTGCGGGCCTTTAACTACGAGCAGACCAAGTACTTTGACTTCAAGGTGCTGGCGAAGGACTCGGGCTCACCCCACTTGCAGAGCAACGCCACGGTGCGCGTCAACATCCTGGACGTCAACGACAACGTGCCCGTGATCGTTTTGCCGCTGCTGCAGAATGACACGGCGGAGATCCACGTCCCGCGCAACGTGGGCATCGGGCACATCGTGACGACGGTGCGCGCCGTGGACAACGACTCTGGCGAGAGCGGGCGACTCACCTACGAGATCACCGAGGGCAACGAGGAGCACCTGTTCGAGATCGACCCGACCACCGGTGAGGTCCGCACCGCGCACCCGCTCTGGGAGGAGGTGGCGCCGGTCGTGGAGCTCGTCATCCGCGTTTCGGACCACGGCAAGCCGTCGCTCGCCGACAACGCCAAGCTCATCATCAAGGCCTACTCGGGCACCCTCCCCGAGGGCGAGCCGCGCATCAACGCCGAGCGGCACGGCTGGGACATGTCGCTGCCGCTCATCGTGACGCTCAGCATCATCTCCATCATGCTGCTGGCCGCCATGGTCACCATCGTGGTCAAGTGCAAGCGGGAGAACAAGGAGATCCGCACGTACAACTGCCGCATCGCCGAGTACTCGCACCCGCAGCTGGGCAAGAGCAAGAAGAAGAAGATCAACAAGAACGACATCATGCTCGTGCAGAGTGAGGTGGAGGAGCGCGACGCCATGAACGTCATGAACGTGGTGAGCAGCCCGTCGCTCGCCACCTCTCCCATGTATTTCGATTACCAGACGCGCCTGCCCCTCAGCTCGCCGCGCTCCGAGGTCATGTACCTCAAGCCGGCCGCCAACAACCTGCCCGTGCCGCAAGGGCCCGTCGGCTGCCACACCAGCTTCACGGGGCCCGTCACCAGCACCACCGAAACCCCCACTAACAGGATGTCCATCATTCAGGTAGGCACCACCCCACGCGCACAACTCACACACGCGCGCGCATGCTTGTGATGGGTTGTGCTCGCTCCAGGTCATGCACGCACACACGCGCGCACACACACACACACACACACACACACACACACACACACACACACACACACACACACACACCCCACTGCCCCTTAACTCCTGTCATTCCTCAATCACCTGTTTCTGCTGGTCACCCACTCCCCTAACACACTCACTCACTCACTCACTCATGCCTGCAGCTGCTAAAATGTCTGAGCACTCTAACACATACACATGCAGACACACTCACAATGCACAATCATCAGTGGTGGATCCAACATACACAGTCACCCACAGATGCATAAACACATTCACACACATACACACACACACACACACACGCGCGCGGGGGCCTAGTCCAGTCAGTCTCTGTCCCAGGTTCTGGTCGATATGTGCAGTGCAGTAGGGGCAAAGCTGGAAATGTCCAGCTCTTAAGCAGAAATAACATGACAATAACAAGTGAATAATGCATTCTTCATTTCGCCGTGATGCGTCTATTCATCTTTATTGAAATCCTTCAATTGGCTTGTGTAGTTTTAGGGTAATGGATTTGGGTGGAAATCGAGCAGGGTGTGTAATTTTGTTACGGAGAGGCATTGTGTAGTCGTGCTCACTGGCACAGCCAGACAGTTATGATACATGGGCTGGCTTAGCCGTGGAGTTGGGCTTGTTATTTAATAAATGCCAGAATGCACTGATTTGCCTCTCGTTCAGAAAATGTGTACAGCCATTTCACAGCAAATGAAAAGAGCCTCGATCAATGAGGAGCTTCCGGTGTCTACTGCTGCTGCCACTGTTGCCTCACAGGGGGGGGTGCACAAATCCTCCCTCTCTCCTTCTTTCTCCCTCTTTCTCTCACTCTGCCTCTGTCCCCCCTTCAGCATCTCTCTGTTTCTCTCTCTCTCTCTCTCATCTGCCTCAGTTCTGCTTTCTTCTTCTGCCTCTATTCTTTCTCTCTCCCATTCCATCTCCCTCTCTCTCTCTGTCTTTCTCTCTATCTATCCATTTTTCTCCTCTTTTCTCCCTCTCTTCCCGCTGCTCTCCAAGGGGAGCTCTGATTGTATGCAGGATGAAATCACATTTGTTTATTTTATTTTTAGATCCTCCGCATGGCTCTCCCTATAAATTGATACCTCGGGAGTCGGCCGAGGCCTTTGCGCGTATGATCTCTCCTGAATCATTAATAGGCGGAGCGCGGGATGTTGGGATGTAAGCAGTCAGGATAGTGTGTCGCCCAGTCGATTCCCAAGAGCTGATGGGATTGTTTTTCCCTGAAAAGAGAGAGCACCCCCCTTTTGTCTTGTTTCTTGTGTTTTTTTCTCCCCCCACCTTCGCCAGTGCTGATGCTTATTTGTGCCGAAAGATTTGGCTAAGCCGCTGAGTGTGTGTGTGTGTGTGTGTGTGTGTGTGTGTGTGTGTGTGTGTGTGTGTGCTGGGGAAGGAGAGGTGCGCCTGTGGTTGAAAAGCGTTTGGTGACTGTCATGTCAAATGAGCGCACAGGCTCTAAAGCAGTCGGAGTGCACTAGCAGCTGGAGCCCAGCTAGCCTCCCAACTTAGCATTTACCTCTTTCACAGCACATCTGCCAAAAGGGCTAATTATTTGCAGTCACTTTTTTATTGAAAGGACAGAATTGCGGTAGGCCTACCAGTGGGTGTTTCCTTTGAATGTGTAAGTGTGTGTTGAGAGTTTGTTCCGAGCTTGTAGTTCTGCTGTCTTTGCCACCATTATATTAGACACATTTCAGGCAGCTTTCGTCGACAAGTGCTCTCCAGAGTATTTGACAGTGTGGGTGTGTGTGTATGTGTGTGTGTCTGTAGGCTACAAGCTTCTGTGTCTATGGGCTTGAGCATGGCTCAGTTTGTGTGTGTGTGATTGTCTGCATTCTATATATTCTGGTCCTCTGTGCAATTGTGTGTGTGTGTGTGTGTGTGTGTGTATCTACTGTGTGTGTGTCATTAGTACTTCTATGTCTATGTGCATGGGCACAGTTCAGTGTGTGTGTGTGTAGTGTGTGTGTGAGAGGAAGACTGAGAGAGAGAGAGAGTGGTTTTCAAAGTATGTGTCTGGCTGTCCCATTGTGTCCAGCTGTGGGTCACATTCTGGGGGCAGAGCCGTTAGAGGCCAGCCCTCCTAATAAGTGAACAAAATAATTGGCAAGAGCTCAGCCCCACTGGCGGCCGATCCATTACTGATGAATTACCTCAGCAAAGCTCAGCGCCATGGCCCCCATGCTTCTTCTGCAGAAAACAAACCAGGAGGAAGAGAGGGAGAGGGAGAGAGAGAGGGAGGGAGTGAGTGAGGAGAGAGCGAGAGTAAACGAAGGAGAAAAAGACCTCAGCATTACCTTGCCCTTTGCTGTTGCCCTCTCACTCCTGCAGTAGAAAACAAACAAGAGCAAAGACGGAGGTAGACACACAGAGGGAGTGGAGGAGGAGGGGGAGGGCAAGAGAGAGAGAGAGAGAAATCTTCCAGCGCTGGGTCCCCTCTAGTTCGTCCTGCATTGTATTACGGGCGCTCGCTCCAGAGCCAGTAGCCGAACGCGGGGATCCAGTTTCTGACAGAGGAATATAATACCGGCCTCCTTCCTCTGTAGACCCCACACACACACTCCCTTTCACAAACACACAAATACACACACACTTCCCTTCCCTTCTCTCTCTCTGTCCGCATACACACACACACCCATATCCAGGCTAGTGGGTATCTGAATCAGTTATGGGAAAAACGTCAAGAAACAAAGATAAAACCCTCGGCCCTCCCTCCACCCAACCCTCCGTGCCTCCATCGATCTGGGGGTGCGTGGGGCGGGGCGGGCTCCCAACTCCCCACATCTGTCACCGCTGCCAGCAGCCGATGAATAAATAAAGGGATATAAACAAATAGGAGCAGACGGAGAGAGAGAGAGTAGTGAGGGGTAGCAGTGCTTCGGGCAGCAGGAGAAGATGTGTGTGTGTGTGTGTGGCATGTCCACCAGCAAGCTGCCTCCGTGACAGTGCTCTACAGGCATACAGTAATTTGGGTGAGCTTGACCGGAGCTTGGCCCAAGTGTGGAGAGGGGAGATGAGGCGCGAAAAAGAAGAGGGGAAAAAAGAAAAAGAGGGGGAAGCAGTGAGAGAGAGAGAGAGAGAGAGAGAGAGAGAGAGAGAGAGAGAGAGAAGGAAGGCAGGATGGAAGATGTGAGTGAAAAGGAAGAAGAGAGAAGAGGCCTCACAGCCCAGGGCTGGCTCCAACACAACAAGCAGCGTAATTTCATTTTGGGCGGAGGGAGACGGATGGTTCCTAATGATGCTTAATTCTGCTTAAGGCACCGGGGCCATATTACTTAGCCATTGAATCAGGGTTAAGAGTGATCCAAGCCTCCATTCCTCAAGAGAAGGAGAGCGGGTATTCTTTATTCTACCACCAACCGGCCCCCTACACCCCCAGCCCAATCCGCAGCAGTACCGCCACCACCCGTTGTCTTTCTCTCTGTGCCTGAAAAGCCATTTAGGATCCTGGTCCCCTGTGTCGCCTAGCGCATAATGCTGCCTCACATTGAAAGCGGTGTCATAATTAAAGGAGTGACTGGATTATAAAATCATATTTGCCTTGCATGCTTTGGTCTGATTATTTATCATAACGCGCTCGGCATCGGGTGTAATTGTTTTGCATCGTAGTTGCCGTGGCAGTGTATTATTTATTATGATTTGAACGTCTCTGCGCTTTGATACACCACTTGAAACTGGGTCCCTTGTGTCTGGGATCGCAGTGGAGTGTTTCTTTGTATAATCCACCAGTGGCTGGTGGTTTGGAAAGCTCGGGGTGAGGCAGGGGGGAGCGAGGCTGTTCCAGAGTGGCCTGTAGGTGGCGACATTCTTCCTCACCAGTGGCTCAGGGCTGTCAAGCTCTGAGAAGAAGAGACAGAGGATAGGGATTGGAAAAAGGAGACGGGATTTTGGGAAGCAGAGAGGGATTGTGTGTGTGTGTGTGTGTGGGTGGGTGTGTAGATATTTTTCCCTGCTGGCTTTAGGAGGGTGATCACAGGAACAGCGGGAGCCTGGTCACATTCCCAGTCCTGCACAGTGAGGCCACTGCTTCAGTGCCTTACGCTCAGGATCACACTGCAGTCACACACACACACACACACACACACACACACACACACACACACACACACACACACACAGACACACACGTATACACATTGAAGGGCACCAACACACATCAGTAGACACACATTCACGCATAGACACACACACAGTATGCACGCACATGCACACACACACATACACACACAGGCACACTCAGACACACAACCTTTGTTTATTAAGTTGTTCTGGAGAGGTCAATTGACTAGGAGAGGTCAAGGAGGGCACATGGGAGTTGTAATTCATTTGACAAGGCAAGGAGGGCGGCAAGACCAGAGGGAGTTTGGAGGGGGGGGTGGTGGTGGAGTGTGTGTGTGTGCGCACGCACGCCTGTGTGCAGGATATGGTGTGTGTGTGTGTAGGGCGAGAGAGTTTCTCCTCTTTACACGCATCATTTATAAAGGTCAGCAGAAGCAGAGAGAGTGGGCTTTCCACCCCCACCCCCCCCCACTGCAAACACACACACACACACACACATGCACAGGCACACACTGGCCTTGCAAGCATACACACACATGGACACATACACACACACGTGCGCGGACATGTACATGTACACATGGACACACACACACATACACACACACATACGCTCACATGTACACACACATACACGCATACACACACACACCCCTGAAGGATGTCCACAATTAGACGTTGAAGGACCTCCCCATGGAGTCCTTCTCTCTCATTAAGCAAGATAAGCACTGGTCAGAGAGGAGTTGGGAGAGCTTGTTGACAGATCAACCTGCACGCATCAACACACACACAAACACACACACACACTCAATCATGCACAGTTGTGCACACATACACACACACACACACACACACACACACACACACACACACACGTAACCACACACACACACTCATTTTTGCTCTTTGGAGCAGGGCAATCAGTCAACAGTTCTAGCTCGGCTGCACCACAATTCTGTTTGAACGGCAGTCTTGTGTAGCAAACTGTGACCTCGAATACTGAGAGATCTAAAATAGAACACAAACTCTGTGTGTGTGTGTGTGTGTGTGTGTGTGTGTGTGTGTGTGTGTGTGTGTGTGTGTGTGTGTGTGTGTGTGATGCAGAGAGACAGAGACTGAAGTAGAATTAAGGATAATCAGCTGAGGAATGAACTGATGTCTGTGTAGTCGGGGCTGTAGCCGTGTGCGTTGGCTTGTTTGTTTATTTATTTGTTTATTTATGGTATGATGCAGTGATGCTGGCCTTGGCAAGGAGAGAGGGAGCGAGGGAGAGAGACGGAGGGAAAACGTGAGTGTAGCCATGCAAGCTAATTCAGATGTCCTTGCATGAAGACATGGACCGAGGGGAAGAGGAGAGGAGGAGAGGCATTTGACAGGGGAGGTTTTGGAGTGGAGGAGAGAGAGATGGAGAGAGAGATGAGTGAAAGCAGAGGATGGGGAGAAATGAATGTGAGAATGGGTTTTGTATGTTTATGTTTATGTCTGTGTGTGTGTGTGTGTGTGTGTAACTTTAATGCATTTGTGTGTAGGTAAGTAGGGGACACAGGAGCATTCCAGGGATGTTGGCAGATACACACACTGCCTCCCTGGTGAGTGCCCATGCATGTGTGTGCGAGAGAAGTACTTGTCACCCACCCCCCCCCCCCCCCCCCCCCCCAACCCCAACACACACACACACACACACACACACACGTCTCATCGACGCACATCTCAGTCCTCTCTCTCTGTCTTCCCCCTCTCCCACTTTCCCTCTTTATGAGGGGCTTTGTGGATGCAGAGGGTGAGATTTATCAGAGGCTCCATATTGTATTGAAATTGGCGGCACACTCCAGTGAGCAGCGCAGGGCCAGCCAGTGGAAAAGGCACTCTTCATTTTTACCACTGTGTGTTTTTCATGCAAGAATCTCTTAAGCTGCCGCCTGACACACACGGAACTACAGCCCCCTGTTTATGGCTGTGTGTGTGTGTGTGTATGTGTGTGTGAGAGAGAGAGAGAGAGAGAG
>NC_055979.1:3062348-3069848 GCF_018492685.1 Alosa sapidissima | reverse complement strand
TCTTTTTTCTTTATTCCTTTCTTTTTCTCTTTCTTGCCTTCTGTCCCTGAATGACCACCCTAGTCCCTAAATGTCTCTAGTTTCTTCGAGGGAGCAAATTAGTTAAAAAGCTCTATTTTATCAGAGGGAGAAAAGTATATGTGTGTGAGTGTAATAATGAGCTTTAGAAATGTGTTTTCCACTTCAGTTGCTTTAAGAGCAAGGATCGCCCACCGAGGACAAGTTCAAAGTCGACTTCACCAACTACCCTTGCACTTTCTCCTCTTCTACTCTCTCTCTCTCTCTCTCTCTCTCTCTCTGAATTTCTTTTCATTTTATTCCATTTCATCTCTCTCTTGTTATACTGCTGACTTCTCCTTCACCTCCATCTAGGCACTTTAATGCAGAGTTTGGTGTGTGTGTGTGTGTGTGTGTGTGTGTGTGTGTGTGTGGTCATTGGTGTAGTTTCAAATTTTGTGATTATCAACTGTGAGATCACTAGAGTCTACTAGCATTGCAGCCACTGAAAGTTAGTCCTTCGATGTACTTGCCACTGCCCCATACCCATGTTTACACACACATACACACACACACACACACACATGGCCCTGACACATAAACCCTGTTACCCCATGACACTTCTAATCTCGGCCAGATTATGTTAAACCGCAGATCTGCTCATTTTTGAAAGTAGGAGTGGAAATAAAAAAAAACTGATTCTGATGTACTGATTCTTTGACCAACAATTCCCATTGCATATGTATTCTTTCTCTCTCTCTCTCTCTATCTCTCTCTCTCTCTCTCTCTCTCTCTCTCTCTCTCTCTGTGTCTATCTCTCTCTCTCCCTTTCTCTCTGTGTGTGTGTGTGTGTTTGTGTGTGTGTTTGTATTTGTGTAAATTGTGTTTAAAAATGTGTAGGATTTGACATCTGTGGGCTGGGCCTTCACACAAATATGTGTGTCTATGTGTGTGTGTGTGTGTGTGTGTGTGTGTGTGAATGTTATCGTATGCACAGTGTCTCCTCAGTACGCAGTGTCTCCTCAGTTCTCTATAATTAATCTGGAGTAAGATGGCACGCGGCAGCTGCCTGCAGTCTTCTGACATTCATTTCACAGAAAAGCAATTAATGTTTTACCCCCCTTCCCTTACACACACACACACACACACACACACACACACACACACACACACACACACCAGGGCTTAAATTTCACTGCGGGATTGCGGGTTTTGCGCATAAAGTCCCGCAACTCTATCCATCATAATGCGAGAAATTCCCGCATACACTTTTGCAGCCTGTCTGATGACGTTAATATAATCATGAAGTGGCGTGAATGCGGTGCTATTGACCGGACGGATCAACTACCGAGTTGAATTGAACATAGCCTCATGCAGACGCAGACACACACACACACACACAGAGAGAGAGAGAGAGAGAGAGAGAGAGAACCACTTTGCGCTTATGCAAATAGGCTGCGCAACCATGGCAAACTTTTACATCTGGAAAGAGCTCCTTGGTAACTATCCTGCTAGCTCAGGTCACGTCAACACTTGATCCCAGAAAGATTGTCTTCGACATTTATTCTATCTAATGACATAGAAAACATAATGATTTGCATCCACATATCCTTATGCACTATGCACAACTTTTATTCACTAGCGACTAGCCTAAAACCGTCAGGCTGAAGGGAGGCTAATTACTCTCACGTATTTTCTTAAAGTGACAGGCACTCAATTACACCTACTCATCACCAATGTACACTCAATTAGACCTACACACCACATTAAAGATATGTGATATATAAGTGTTATAGGTTAAACGTCAAAATGAAGCATTCATATTACTAAATATGTTTAGCTACTAGTAATTACTAGTAAAATGTTATACATTAAAAAATACATTATTAACTAAATACACTCTATATGAAAAATATATTAAATAGAAACATATCACATAAGCCATCATTTTCAGTGTGTGTTTGTGTGTGTGTGGAGAGAGTCAAGCAGAATCTAGGATGTCCACTGTTGTAAATGATTACAGTATATATTACTGATGAGGTCAGGGTGGTGGGGGCACCAAAATCACTTTTTAAAAAAAGTATCGAAGAAGTATCGAAATCGCAATTCTTGACTTGGTATCAGAATCGACCCCCCCCCCCCCCCCAATTGTGTAAATCCCCCCTACACGAATAACCATTCATTTTGGAAAATGAATTTTAAGCTCTGCACACACACACACACACACACAGACACACACACACAAACGCATTCACTCACTCACACCCACCCAAACTCTCACTGTCAGTCTTTCGCTTTCTCTCTGTCTCTCACTTACACATATGCATGCATGCACACACACACACACACACACACACACACACACACACACACACACACACACACAATCACTGTTGTTGTTTTGATGACAATCCTGAATCCAGTTCAGGTTCTGTTATGGACTGGAGAATAATGTGAAATGTTAATTGATAGCACCTTTCATTTGTTGCAGTCTAGTGAAAAGTGTGTGTAGGTGTGTGTGCGTGCAAATTGTGCATGTGTGAGTGTGTCTGTGTATTGTGTGCACAGACCAAAACAAACACCACATGCATGCGCCCAAGCACATTGAGAATAGAGATAAATATACACTCGTTTTTCTTTCTCACCTCTGAGTTACACACATACATTGCTGAGAGGGCAGAGCTTAAATCTCCATGTCACACACACACACACACACACACACACACACACACACACACACTCTCTGTCTCTCTCCCTCTCTTCTGTGTGTGAATCCAATGTCGACCCAAAGACAGCCTGTGCATTCGACCATTAATCTTTTTTCTCTCTCTTTCTCTCCCTCCCTTTCCTCCTCCTTTTTCACTGTGCCCTCTTCCCTATCTCTCCTGCCGTCTGTCATTCAGAGCTATAGAAATAAAGCAGCATTATTTGCAGAGCTTCACTGAATCCACACACACACACACACACACACACACACACACACACACAAACACACACACACACACACACACTCCCACACAGGAAAGTGGAAAATAGAATCAGTTAAACCTTTCCGTTGCCCTGGAGATGTCATGTATCTATGTTGTCATTGGAGAATGCTGTTCTACACACAGATACTCCGAGAGCGAGAACGAAGACAGAGATAGGACATGGAGCATCAGTGAGGGAGGGAGGGAGAAAGATGGCCTTGACAGATTGGGCTTTGTAGTGATCACTCCCTTGGAGGCCTTGCGGTGTGTGAGATGTGACGACCTGCTCTAACAATGAAACACATCCAGCGCTGCACAATTAGAGCTGCACTGCACTGCACACACTGTACACTAGTAATGTTCCCTCTCCTGTGGATTAGAGGACACAAACTACGTGCCTCTATGTGTGTGTGTGTGTGTCGTCTGTGTGTGTGTGCGTCTGCGTGTGTGTGTGTGTATGCACGTGTGTGTGAGAGTGCCTGTCTTTAAAGCAGAGAAAGACCTTGGTGTGTCTCTTGAATATGCTGCATGTGTAGGGTTGTGCCTGTACGATAGAGAGAGAATGAGAGTGATTATATGTGTGTGTGTGTGTGTGTGTCAGTCAGTATCGGTCCAGGGTGACTTCATTAATTGAACAGGGACGCTGCTTCCCAGCCTATGGACAACAGATGTGCCCTGATATATGAAGCTGACAGGAAAGGGGCAGCGTTGCGATAAGGCACAGCCTCTAATTGCCAGGAAGAGCGGCCATCTCCATCCGCCATCTCCCGCCGTAATGCACCTTTTATTAGCTCCAAGCACTCACGTGAGAGTGTATTTTCAGTAGGCTAGTGTGTGTGTGTGATGTGTATGTGTGTGTGTTTGTTTATGTAATTGTGTGTGTGTGTGTATTATGTGTATGTGTAGGAGTAAGTGCCTATAAAGTGGCCGATATAGCAATGCAAAGTGTTTGTGCCTTTGTGGGCCCGAGGTGAATGGAGAGGCTGCTGCTGCTTCATCTGGACTGGGGGTGGACGTCTCCAGCAATGTCAAGGTCAGCTTCTCTCTCCCCCTGGGAAGCCATGTTTACATAAACGCACTCTTCCATTCCATCCCCTCCGACCGCCAGAGGTAACAGGATATCTGCAGTGTACAAATGGCAGCAGATGAGGGTCACAATAGTTATTTTAGCTGATATGACAATGGAATGATCAGGCTGACCTCAGAGGGAATGTGTGTGTGTGTGTGTGTGTGTGTGTGTGTGTAGTGTAATGAATTAAGGACGTGTTTGCTGCACTGAAGGAAGGAATAAGGAGCGTGGCAGCCGGTCAGGGACAGACTACCTGAACAGAACGGGAAATGAGTCTACAAATGGCAGCAGATGAGGGTCACAAAAGTTGTTTTAGCTGATACGACTGTATATGGAGCGATCAGGCTGACCTCAGAGGGAATGTGTGTTTGTGTGTGTGTGTGTTAATGAATTACCTGTGGGCTGCACTGAAGGAAGGAATGCTGTGCACGGCAACAGGTCAGGGACAGAGCCCTTGGGCAGGAAGTGAGTGTAGGAGCAGCTCGGCTCAGCCCAGGCAGCCATGACGCCTGCACATACAGCACACTGAATTCACAGAAAAATGAAAGCAAGAAAAAAGGAGCAAAGAGTATTTCTTTTTCTTCAAAAGCGGAGCACATCCATCTATCCACACACACACACACACACACACACACACACACACACACACACATAATGTAGATCTACACATGTGCACTGCACACACGGTATCTCAAAGGGACCTCACAACACAATTATTATTTCAATGGCAAAGCATTTTAATCATTTCTGTCGTGTGATTGCAGCCTTTGATATTTCTCTGCATGGGCCCTTCTGAGTCTCTCTCCTGGACTTGAATGCCATGTTCCGATGGAGATGAGGAGATAAGGAGGAGCAATGAAAGGTTGCATGAGGAAGAGGAGTAGGAGGAAGAGAGGGCCCTCATAGCTGTCTATCTCTCAGTCCCTATTAGCCATTTGCTGAAACAGACAGCTGAACAGAACACACAGCCGTGTGTGTGTGTGTGTGTCTGTGCGTGCGTGTGCGTGTGCGCGTGTGTGTGTGTGTGTGTGTGTGTGTGTGTGTGTGTGTGCGTACACACACGCACATACACACACACACACACACACACACACACACACACACACACACACACAGATACAGATACATGCAAACATACGTATGTGTGCTGAAACAGGTGGGTGCTCCTATAGAGTACCGAAGCCATGACGTAGCGTTGTCAAGGCAGCAATTTCACTGGACCTAAACAAAATCAATCTAACAATCATAATAATCACCATAGCGGTGGCTTTCTTAATCTATTTCAATAATTAACAGTCCCTATTAGCCATTTGCTGAAACAGGCAGCTGAACAGAACACACAGCCGTGTGTGTGTGTGTGTCTGTGTGTGCGTGTGCGTGTGTGTGTGTGTGTGTGTGCGTGTGCGTGTGCGTGTGCGTGTGTGTGTGTGTGTGTGTGTGTGAGCGTTGTGAGTGCACATCAAATTATGTTTCTTTGCAGGAAGGAAAAGAGAAAACAAATGATAACCAGAAAAATAAAAGGATTGTGTGTGAGTTCAGGCAAAGACAAAGGATTCAAAAGAACACACACACACACACACACACAATACCCTGACAAAAAAAAGAGAAGCCAAAGGCCTGTTTGTTTGTGTGTTTGGTTTGCTAAGCGAAGATTATGGTGAGGCGTGTTTCCACGTTGTTGCCATGAAACAAAAGTAAATCTCTTTGAAATCACGTTCAGGTGAGACAACGCTCCATTAGAGATTATGTTTGAAGTGTCATCTTTCTCTCCCCCGCAACAAAAGAAAACGCAGAGAGGGATAAAATAAGATTCTTCATGTTTTTGTTACGCCTCAAGCACGCACATCTTAGTAGCGCACAATCAGGTTGTTTCCTTTAATCTTCTCAAAGCTCAATGCAGGTGTTACTCAAACACAGGTCATAAATGAGGAGGGGAAACCGGATAACTAATGGGGAGATTAGTCTCCTGCCCCGCCTGGCCTCGCCTCCCTGTTTGACCTGGTCAATACTGTGTACCATATCGTGGAGAGCGGAGTTGCTGTTTGAGTCTATACACATACATTTATATAGTTCTCCTCACACACACACACACACACTCACGATCATGACCTGACGCATTCAGACACACACACTGGGTTCTCCTCACACGTACACTGTGCACACACACACACACACACGGTATTGACTCTTGGCCGTCGAGCAAACAGACTGGTTGGGCAACATCAATGCTGTGTGAAGTAATTGAGACTCATCGGAGAGGATACACTCTTGGCTTATTGGCTTTCCCAGTGTGAGAGGAAGATCCATTGTGTGTGTTTGTGTGTGTGTTTGTGTGTCTGCGCTTGCATCAGAGTTTGTGTTCATCTTACACGTGTAAAGCCTGTTCTGCAGGCATAAGGTCGCCAGCGTCTCTATAAAGGTGGAACCAAACACAGAGGGTTTTAGTGAGACAGATGTTTCCTGTAAGGTAGTATTAGTGGGCGCGCGTGCCGGCGCTTTAAGATTCTGTAGGTACATGTTCTTTGTGCAGAGGACCGGAAATGGGACTCCAGCTCCCCAGCTGCACTGCAAGTATGGCCATACATTATTCATTAGCTCTCTCACATGATACACACACACACACAAACAGATACATTATCTTTCTCACAAATGCATTTTCATAGTCTGACTTTGACCCCTTCCCCTTTCTGCCCATACAGGAGCTACCTCTGTCCCTCTTCTATACATGTGATATACATACAGCTACACCCAAATCTCCATCTCTTTCGCTCTCTCTCTTTCTCTCTCACACACACACACACACACACACAGTGAAGCTGCTTATACCCCACTTCCTCCCAGTGTGAGCTCATCATGGTTACTGTGGCCGCCAGCTCTCCAAAAAGAGCATTTTTCTCCCTTCTTTCTTTCTCTCTCTCTCTCTCTCTCTCTCTCTCTCTCTCTCTCTCTCTCTCTCTGTCTGTCTGTCCCCGCAGTGGGTCGTGTGGAGTTCAGAGCGTTTGAATTCTGAATGTTTGGAGTGTTTAATTAGCATGTTTTCCCCGAGTCATTAAACTGTACAAATCTGAGGATTACAGGAGGCTCACACACCTGTCCCTTTCTCTCCCCCCATCCTCTTCTCTCTCTCTCACACACACACACTCTCCCTCTCTCTAGCTCTCTCTCCCCTGCTATCTCTCTTTCTCATTTATTAATCATCACTTGTTCACCAGGAGATCATGTTGCTCACTAGGTCTCATTTTGGTGTCACGCACACAGCACCTAACCTGTCTCTCTCTCTCTCTTTTTTCTCTTTCTCTATCTCTCCTTCACAGACAGACAATTTCCCCGCTGAGCCCAATTACATGGGGAGCAGGCAACAGTTTGTTCAAAGGTAAGGGCTATTAAATGGCCTGCCCATGCGTGGCCTGTCACACACACACACACACACACACACACACACAGACCAGACCCCTATATTAGAAC
>NC_055979.1:3057348-3059848 GCF_018492685.1 Alosa sapidissima | reverse complement strand
TTTCACGGAGATGGAACAAACACGCTGGCAAGAGAAATTGGCCAATTACGGCGGGCCATATGTTTGAGATTTGGAGAATGTAGCCACTTAATGGGGCATGCGAGCGGACCGAGAGAAGCGGCAAATTAGCCGCTTTATCGCTGTGACGCCAGCAGGCAAGTGTGCATGTGTCTGTGTGTGTGTGTGTGTGTGTGAGAGTGTGAGTGAGTGAGTGCAACAGCGACTGCATGTCAGTTAGACAGTATGTCACCCTGCAACCCCACTACACACACCACCTCCATTTCCAAATGCGTACACACCCTGGTGAATTTCTGGTGCCGCTGCTGTGTGTGTGTGCGTGTGTGTGTGTGTGTGTGTGTGTGTGTGTGTGTGTGTGTGTGTGTGTGTGTGTGTGCGCATGTGTGTGCGTGTGTATGTGTGTGTGGTCAGGTCAGCCACCTCTGTTTCCAGTGACAGCACTCCCAGCACCCCCCTGGAGTAATATATCACCCCTGACTCTGCCATGGCGCCGCTATAAAGCATTTATGAAGGTGTTACATAGCTGTTATGTAGTTACCTTTTGTGTGTGTGTGTGCGTTTCCAAATGTGACACCTAACCTTAGACGGAGTTGTGTGCGTGTGTGAAGTGTCAGTTTATCTTCTCAGTGAATAGACTGGAACATTGGATGCAGTGTGTAACCCCACCTCCACACTACGCCTCTCTTCTCTCCTCCACCCTTCTTCCTCCCTCTCTCTTTCTCTCTCTGCCATCCATCTCCCCCCCTTGCCATCCTTTTCACCAACTCCTTCCACTCTCTCTTTCTCTCTCTCTCTCTCTCTCTCTCTCTCTCTCTCTCTCTCTCTCTCTCTCTCTCTCTCTCTCCACCACTTTCTCTCCCTCTCTCTCTCTGTCTCTCTCCATCTTCCTCTCTCTCTCTCCGTGAGCATTGATTTTCAGTGAGAGGTGCTACAGTTCTGTTAAACTGTCTGCAGCTGGGCCTGTTTTGCCAATAACACACATGAGCAGCCTGCCTGCCTGCCTGCCTGCCTGGGCCAGTCCACTCTGCGCTGCTGGGGCTGGAGGTGGCTGGAGAGCTGGCTGTGGGCCAGTGGCCGGCCCCAGTGGAGAAGGCAGGAGCCGGGGAAGGGATGCTCTGCACTGGCTGGGGAGGAGCTCCTGGGTCAGGCCCTGTGGAGACAAGGCTCCACTCCAGTGCCATGACAAACACCCTCCCTCTGCTCTCTTCTCCTTGCATGTGTCTGGTGATGTGACATATCTTAGCATCCCTCAATATGTTAGCATACTCCCGTTAAGTACCAGCCCTTTGTATTATGTATGTGTGTGTGTGTGTGCGTGCGTGCGTGTGTGTGTGTGCGTGTGTGTGTGTGTGTGTGTGTGTGTGTGTGTGTGTGTGTGTGTGTTAGAATCTGCCTGCTCCTGTAACGTCTCCCCTGCATAATTTAGATGATGAAGCTTCACACTGTCCAACAAGAGAAGGAAAGGTTTTAGACTGTCACACGCCCATAGAATGCACACTTACTAACACACACACACACACACACACACACACACACACACACACACACACACACACACACACACACTCACACACACACCTCCTCCTCCTAAAAGCTGAGAACTGGAATAGCAGCTCATTTTAACAGCGTAAATGTCTCCTGCATATTCATGCTGCTGGTGTGTTTGTGTTAAGCATATTAGGGCCGGCCGGGTGCTGCTTTCTTCTATTCTACCTTTGATTTTATTTTTCCATCTGTCCTGCTGCTGTCACTATCTTCTGTTCTACTATTTCCTGCTTTTCTTGTCATTTTCTCTCCTTTATTCCATTTTGCATTTTCTTTTCCTTGTTCTGTTCTTTCCTTCCTTCTATTTTTTCTTCTTCTTCTTCTTCCCTCATCCTCTGTTCCTTCCTCATCTCTCCCCTACATTGCTTTTGCAGTATGTCCAGTTTTCTGTGCTGCGGGCTGTATGTGTGTACAGTATGTCTGTGTTTGTAGAAAAAGTGTGTGTGTGTGTGTGTTCACTTTTAATGCTGAGGCAGGCCTTAAGGCTCTAGTGCACATATAAATAAACAGTGTGAGTTGAAAGGAAGTCCAAAGATCTCTACTGCATTGCATGCACACACACACACACACACACACACACACACACACACAGGCATCACATCACATTACACACACTCACATGCAGACACACTGGCATCACATCACAAACACATACGCACTAGAAGACCCATATAGACATACATACACACAAACACACTCACACACACACACACACACACACCACACACGCAAACACACACTTGTACAGTTGTACACATACCATCCACCCCAATTAGGGTCTATTTTTTGCTCAGTACCTGCACAGCCAGGTCAGTTCACACACACCCCGCCCACAGACACACACACACACACACACACACACACACACACACACACACACACACACACACACACCCCTCCCCTAGTCCCAAAAATGGCAGTAGTGAAGAACTACAAG